>NW_028263372.1:18182039-18485789 GCF_051168715.1 Poecilia mexicana
TAAATATTTAACTTTTTTAATGCATGCATCATGCATTAATTGCTATACATTGTTTCCATCTATGAGTGTGTTCTCTGGGCTGTATGATGACAAATAGTACTTGTAAACTCAGGTTGATCTTTCCAAAGGGAAACCTGAAATACATTTTGTGCGAGAGGAAAAAAAAAATCAGTCAGTACTTGATATGCAGACTGCTGACATTCACAAACTTTGACCTTTCTTTTTTCCCCCCCCCAACTGTGAGCACTTTCTTAGCAGCTGCTTTTCTAAAATGTGTCTAGAATACAGCTGATCATTAACACAGTTTACCTATAATCGCTTTTTAAATATCCAAAGCAGTCTTATTTTTTGAATGAGCAAGAATAACAATCAAGTGATTTTCTTGTTGGTGTCATAAGATGCCCAAGTGGATTTATCGTGGGTATTTGTGTAAACACCGCTGTTCCTAGCACTTGGTTGTCCAAACCTGGACACTGATTTTGAATCTCATCAGTTTTTCTTCCCAGATAAATAAAGTAAAAAAAAAAAAAAAACATACATAGTTTTAAAGTTTGGATCTTGTAAAAAATTATTGCATATACTTTCTGTGTCCTTGGAAGGGAAAATAAAATAAAATAAAAATTATGTAAGCCAAATATTGAGTTGTAAAAAAAATCAAGATCTGTTAACTTGGCATTCAGTTTTTTCCGCTTTTCTGCTGGTTGTGTGGAATCTGTTGTTAAGGTCTCTGTTGGTCTCCAGACCACCCCAGCAATCCTCAAACAAACAAATGAATAGGGGGCCAAAAATTCCTTCTGCCTCCTTTTAGGGCTCAAGGGAGGAATTCCAGAGTAATAGAGGTGAGAGGTGAAAGGAGACGGAGCAGAGTCCGGACCAAAGGTTATCCGAGGCAGACTCGAGTCCAAATGAGGTTTTTTTTTTTTTTTTCCCTTTGCCCTGTCCTCATTAAAACTACATCCTCAGATTTGAACCAACCCACACTGTGCTAATGTGAAGTTTAGGTTCAAGTTAAACAAACCAACATGCCTTTCATCATTAGACCTTTCAGCTAACGAAACAAGCAGTAGTTGTGGTCTTTTGTCCTTGGTGTGTATGTTGGTGTTCCAGTGACTGCAGGCTTGACTCGGCTGGCTCTTGCCTCTGCCCCGTCACCGCGCTTCACTACACTTAACAGAGGCTTTATGGCCAGACTGCGCAGTTAAAACGCTTTACAGGGTTTGCGGCGTCCACCAATAAAAGCCCAAAAACTCCCTCTTCCTGTCCGCTCGTTGGTGTAAATTTTGTTTTGTGTGTGTGAAAACGTGAAAAGGGGCAGAGAGGTGAAGCCACTGGTAGATGTTTTTTTTTCCAAACACAGCCACATGCACACACAAACGTATGCCACAAACGTATGCCTCTCGGTGCAGTTCTCCACAATATTTAAACGGGGATCAGGAAATCTTTCTGCCAATAAGCAGAAGAGACTGAGACAAAAGGCTACGCAGTGATGGGCAGGCAGCAGCTTTGGGCCTCCGCCATCTCTTCCCCCACTCAGCTGCATGCGTGTTTGTGTGTTTTGGGGGTACCTCTCGCCTCAGCACAGCTCTCATTGTGCAGCTTGGGCTGGTGAAGTGGCTGGGAACGGGCAGGGGCTGCGTGTTCAGTCTGTGGTGGTTCTGCTTTGTGGCGGTGGCCTCAGCATTTGTTGTCCTGGCTGACTCAGCTAGCAGCGGCTGAGGCCCCTTTTGTCACTGCTGACTCTGGGTGGGTGTGTCTCCCCTCGCACCCCGGCTCTCACACAGACCCCCTCCTTTGTTTCACAGAGGTCAGAGGTCCCCCTGGGGGTTGGGTGGTTGGTGGTGGGGGCTGGGGGTTATCTGGGAAACTTTGACCTTTTTGTGTGCACTAGTGCAGAATAGCCTGCTTCTTTTGCATCTCCTAACATTATTCTTCCCCTCCTCCAATGGTGCAGCTCCTCCTATATCCCCAGAGGACACCCCCCACCCCCAGTGTGTTTGCCCCGGGGCAGTGGCAGTGACCTTGGCTTTGGCTGTGAAACAAAGTGGCCCAAACCTGCTGCTGCATCCCAACTCCAGCCCCCATGTCTCCTAAACAAACAACACAGCAATCCACTGAAAGGGACAAGAGAAACATAAGCACATTGTCCAAACTCTAAAAGTAATTTCAAAAGGCGCACACATTTGCTTCTGGTTTCATTGTTCTTCCACAATGCCAAAATATTTTACCTCTCCAGTGAGTCTTTGCGAGTGCCAAAAATTCAAGGCTAAAAATCTTCTCGCTTCTCACAATTAGAGTGATTATGTTCTGCAGGAATGCAGTGATTTGATCCACAGTGACAGGAATTAGTGACTGCACACATCGTCCCTTTACTGCTGCTCTGACTGCAGACCTAAAAAGTATCACTTCTGCTCAAGCAGGAATACCTCAATTTCTACTGCTTTCTATAAGCAACGTAAGTATTTTTTAAAATCACTTTTGAATTTTATTGAAGTGTTAATGTTATAAAAATAATTAGCTATTGCATGTGTGAGTTGTTAGTGACCTTATAGTCTGACGGCAAAATTGGAGATCTTGTATTAAGAGCATGAACTCGGTGAAATCCAAAGTCTTTACTCTCCGTTATTTCCTCCATAGTTGTCACCAAAACGCTGAAGTGTTTGGGGTCAAAAGCCTGTCAGGCTGCTGCATGCTTGGAGTCGGTCACTGGGGATAACATAAATTCCACAGGAGCCAATTAGAGGAGGTTACTGCTGCATGGCACAGGATGAAAGATATTGGGGATGGCCAGTTTCTCCCTGACAACCTGTATGCTGTGTAACTCTGCTGCTTCTAAGAATCAGGGAGGCTGGAGAAATACAGGGCCCAGGAGGCCTGAATTTTAATCCACTTTGTTGTGTTTCTTGTTTTATAATTTATATGCTAGAGAAGAAGTGTGTTTTACCTCTTTGAAAAGCACACAGTGAACCACGGGGGAATGTTGTTTCGGCAAAATGGGAACATAATGAGGACAGTTGAAGCTTATTGAATCATAATGAAAATCTTTTCACTCTTACTTTGCGCAAATGCTAACAAGTGTAGAACAATGGCAAGAAAGGTGAAGGCGGACGTTTTTAAACAAACACTTTGAGTGCCTTACAAGACAGTTCTACATCTCGATAATATGTTCGGCTTGATGGATGGGCCTTCACTGTCAACGATCAAGACAATTTTAGCAGCTGCGAGGCTACAGCTAATAAACAATGATGGGGATTTTGTGACTCAGAAGGAAGAAAAGAGACAGGAAAATATGATTACATCGCAGTATTCAGAAACAGTATTTCAACTAAATGTTTTCCTGATGGCGTAATAAATACAGACCAATTTGAAAAAGGCAAACAGAGCCATAAACAACATCAGCATTAATCAGGGATTAAAAACTAATTATACAGAAGGATTGGGATGTTAAATATCGAGACAGAACATGTTGACGTCTCGAGCGATCTCCAGGTCTCTCCGGCTCTGGAGCGTGGACCTTGAGCCATGGAGTAACATTCCATCTCCGTGACCTCCTCACCCCGACAGCTTTGCATTCAGGGTCGGCGTTTGACCAGAATAAGGATGCAAAGAGTGGACGTGCCCTCTTAGCTCCACAGAGTCTGCCTTTGCCGTGAGAAAATGCCAGAATGCTGCTCTCCAGACCCCAGACTTGTAATTCATCTCTGTGTGCATTATAAATACTTAAGATCGTATAAAAACCCTGGCAGGGACATGTGCTCAGTGGCCGTACGTACGCTGACCGACTGCTAGCAGCTTGTTCAAAAAAGCAACTGCGCCGTGTGTGCCGAGTCTGCACATATGCAGACTCAGATATGTGGCGGAGGTCTTTATTTCTCTGTGAAATCCTAACTAAAAACATTTAATTTCATCCACAACTAGTGGAGCAATCTTAGGCTCCATCTGCAGACATACTTCAAATAGTTCTCCTTCAGCGAGCATCAAAAGATGAGATGTTTATTTTTCCTTTGCAGGTCGGAAATTTGTATCACCTTACCAGCTGGTGTCTTTAATCATTTTTTATGAATCTGTCTGGATTTTTTTTTTTCTTTACAGAAGTAGTTTTATGTCATGCGTTAGTGAGTCGCAAGGTAGACCGCTTCATTGCCGTGGCGTGAAAAGATGAAACATGATGCGTGTAGCGTAATAGCCCTCTCCATTTTCCAGCACGGGCATTATTTGTGAGTGGGGAGACAGCTTTAGAGGGTTAGCTGGTTGATGCTGGGCTGGACGAGCCAGTGATATGTGCTTATGTCTGACAGTTTATAGTAGCGCCCCTCCCATCCACCATGAGAGGAGACCGAGTTGATAAACCCGAAGGTTGGAGAGTCGGAGCTACAGGTTGCCAATGCGTTTTCACATTAGTGGGCATCACTTTGTATCCCATACATCCTTTTTGTATGGGATACAAAGTGGCATATGCACATTTTTATATTTTTGGACAATCTTTGGATTGTTTATATATAGGAAACTGTCATAAGGACCAAAATCACATTTATTTGAATGTTCTCATGCTCTAGGCTTGGATTTGTCACTACAAAAAGCAAGAATATCTGTTATCTGCAAATCCAGGGCTTTTCTTTGTTTACGCAATTCCTGCAAAACGTTTTTCATTATCTAATGGAAGGAATACGCTCATATGCATATCTTGATTGTATAGTCGGCAGGAAAGACAAAGGGTCTATCATGTCTTACCCGAAGTCTGGTAACATTGAATGATAATGACCTGCTCCTGCCTCCCCTCTCTTTTTGGCTGCCTGAGTTAAGGTTTTTTTTTTTTCTCCGTGATTCGGTGAGAGCTCTGCTCCGTGTGGTGGGAGTGGCTGGAGACCCATAAGTGTGTGTGTGGACAAAAGAAGATAGGGAGGTTACTGATTGGATATTACCATGAATTCGGCAGGATTAGCGAGTTTGGAGGCAAGCTGGGGGCTGGGTGATCCTCGAATACCGCAGTCCGCTGACAATCTCAGTGGAGGCAAAAAGAGAAGCTAAAAACGATAACAAAAATGTAAGGAATGGATTGGAAACTATGAATTTCCAGCTGCTGCGATAAGAGGATGTGCTGGTGACAACATCCCCGTATCGCGAAATGAGCTGGTGGCAATTTGCTATACATTAAGGGCAGCTGTCCTCATGGTTATTATGTTAAACGCTACATGTTTTTGATGGGCTGAAGCCATTTGCAGTTTCCCTGAAATTATTTTGTGTATATTTTATTGCCTTCCCAGTATCTTCCATAACATTTTCTAATAAGTTTCCATCTTCTGCGCACATTTTTCTTGTTTTTACACGTCCCTAGTAATTTGTTTAACCTATTAATTATACCTGATGCTACAGAATATTATTTCCCCAAATAGTTGAACTGATGTTCATTAATTTAAAGACAAACACTTCCCAACTTAAAAATTGTAATATTTCCTCCTTCACCTTCGTAATCAGTCGTTCTCTCTGTCGTCAACACAATCGGCAGCTCCTCCTTTGCAGCTTATACATTTGTGCCTCCCTATCAACCTTCGAACACATCTCTGTTTGCCACACACGTTATGGCACCGTGTTGGTCGAGATTGTGATTAATGGCCACAGTTCAGCCTGAAAAATTCCCCTGAGTGGGTGCCAGTTGGCTTACGCAGAGAAGAAACTCATTACTGCTGTCAGTTGGGATGATGGCGCAGGGACGGCTGAGAGGGAGTCTCTGTGTGTGTGTGCGTGTGTGTAGTAGAAACACGGAGAGAGAGAGAGGGAGAGAGAGACTAATTTCTGTACATGTGACTAAATGATAGCATGCCTGTTCACCCTTTCTTTACATAAGCTATCATGAGTGAATAAGAGTTTCAGTAGAAGTGAGTGTGTCACAGGTCCCGTGTCCAAGTAACAAGGATAATTTCTCAGAAATGACTGAGCCTCTCCTTTTCAGTGGCTTGTGCACACAAATGTTCGACTTAGAGGTCTTTAATGGATAACCCCGGCACACTGTGTTGCTCCATCACCATTGTCATTCTCCTCTGCCATATGGCGTTTGAAGCTTTGGACCACTTTAATTCTATTTCTGTGCATCGCCATCTTTCAAGTGGGGCTGGATCTGGTTTCTGATGCATGCTTGTGATAAGGATTCTACATCTGTGCATGTTAAGCATGTCTTATCCATTTTTGGCATTTATAATCATGTTATTGAGCTGAACAAAAGAAAAACAGACAGTTTTGTGTCCATGACAGAAAATGTGATCGCAAGTCTCAACTCTCTGATCTGGACCAAACAGCAACTGTGTCTAGAGATTGAAATATGTAACATTTTGATCTTACATGTTGAATGTGACTTTTTAAATGAAGTGGGACACGTTTTTAATGTTTGAGATCTGAGGATAAACTGGGTGAGCTTTTATTGAAATGCATTTTTTGTTGTTTTCCTTTGCATTGGTGTCTCTTTTGCGCAACAAAATGTTTAGATGGAATAGAGTTTAAATAATATAAACTTTCTAGTTCTCCCGCTGCTAAAACACGTCAACATTTAGAACGTTCAAAGCAAGGAGCTTCATGTATTTATCAGGAGAAGGTAAGTTTTGTTTGCATACAGTTGGAATGTCAAAGAAAAATGCCATAAATGGAATCATCAACAAGTTATATCAAGCCATAGGGGAGCTAACAGTAGCCTGCTGTTTCTGCAAACTCCTGCCTTAGGCGAGGTTTGTTTTCAACAAAGGACTCTGCAGCTGTGTGTGCCAAAACAAGTAGTTCATTAGATATAAATGATAAACCAACAAGTGCTTCAGGTGAAGTGCACTTTGAATATTGTTTCATATTTCTAAATCAAAATTAATGCATGGGGGGGACAGAATATAAGTGGCTGTTTAAACAACAACAAAAAAGCATTATGAGCATAATTATTACTGGGAGGCTTATATACACAAAACTATCACAGACCATCAATAAAATAAGAACAGCTGGTGTGAAAGACAAACAGATGCAGGCATAAAGTACTGTTAATTTTGTAGGTTGTAAGCAAATTAAATAGAAGATATTTCCTTCTCACTACTTTTCTAGAACTAATGTTATCTGGAAAAGTATATGAGTCTTTGAATATGAAGTTTGAGAACCACTGTAGTAAGTAAATATATTGGTCGTTGGTCTAAGGTTAATGAATATTTCTATTCTTCAATCTTACCTGATTCAAAGATGAACAACCTTAGGGTCCTAGAGAATCAATGATAAAAAAAAAATTAAAAAAACAAGTCTACTTGTCATTCTTGGAAGGATGCATTGAGAAAAAAAGATCCAAAAACATACATTTTCTGCATCCACTTTATTCTTGTTGGGTTCAAAGGTGCTGCTGCCAATCTACAGCATTCAGGAGGTGAGAGGTCAGGTCACCCTGCAGGTCACTAGACAATCACAAGTTAATACTAAAATATAAAACAATGGACCTTCTCCCAAAGGGCAATTCTATTCTATAGTCTCTGAGATTGGAAGGCCTCGTTTCCATCACCCTCATCTTCAACTCCCTCCACAGGTTGAGACTGTAACTGGGCTGCTCCAAAACGTTACTATTTCTCCCAGACAAATATTACCTGTTGAAATTGAGATGTTACTTTAAAGTATAACTTTTCCAGGGATATTAAGAAGTAGGCTAACCTGTATTCAGCCCCTGCTATAATTTTAGTACTCAAAACACGCAAAAACAATTGTGAAAAGCAAGTCTTTTTTTGACTAACTGTTCCGTAGTTTTATTTAGAGCTTGGAATTTAAAATATTCCGGATTTTATTCTTTTAAAAGACTTAAATTTTTGCTTCTTGTTTTAACTACATGTGGCCTCAAACTAGACCTCTCGCAAAAACGGCATCTGATGTTTACTGCAAAAAACAGTGCTCTCATCATCAACCCCAAAGGATGTAGATCTGTGATAAACAGACAGCTTTGGAGTTTGGATCCCTGTTGCAGCTCTGATGATAGATTTGTTTGCGCCGGTTGTTGACGGGCCCACGTTCTTGGAAGCTGTGATGTGAGGATTTGTAAATCAGCCCAGGCAGTGAGAGAGATAAATGCGAGGCTGGAGCTACCACCTCTTAGGTCCGGCAGACCTGCCTCTTCTTTGGGCTTCTGTTGTTGTGCCTGTTGGTCGGCGGGGGCGCGAAGGCGTGAGATTTACACAGTTGTTGCAGTCGTTTGGGGGAGCCCTGTTTTAAAGGGCGCTGTGAGACGCAGTGGAGCGCATGGGCTGGTTCCGCCCTGCTTCTTTTAGATTTCCCGTGGGAGTGCCAGATGCAGGGTCATCCATCTACCCCTGGGATCAGACCAACCCCCCTCAAAGTCACGGTCAGATGGACAGATAACACTGCATGTTGCACTCCCAGGGAAAAAAAAAAAAAACACTCACAAAACATGGTATATTAATTCCTCTGAATTCGTATTCTCTCTACCAGCGATCTCTGATCAAGAAACAGTGATGGGAATTAAAAAAAAGGGTTTCTCAGCAGCAATCTATCACATTCTCCTCAAAGTGGCCTCCCTAACCAACAGTTGTCCTCTAATGAGGGGGAAGTAATGAGTGTCAGGCTGAGGAGAATTGTGATGCCAAATGTCCATCCAGGTTGTTATTCAGTGCCACGTCTGTCTGAGGGCCTCACTCATTTCTGGCCTCACAAAACAGGGGGCGTAGACTGTCTAAAGAGGAATTTAATGGCATTTCCATTTGAATATAAATGTTATTGGACCTAAATGTCTTAAAATATCGAAAACTCTTAAAAACAAACCAACAGCAAGGATTGAACGGTGTATGTTTTAACTTACCGCAATGAGAATATGGTAAACTGGTCGATTATAGTTCTTGCGAGCTTGAGCTCTCGCACAGTGCTAGATGATGGAAGAGGGATCTCATTTGAATTCTGAAGGAGATCATTGAATGCAGATGTATTGGTGATATTAATTAGATATGTGGCCTCTGGGCAAATAGAGAATTGGCACTGAGAAGCCTCCTTTCCTGCAACAATAAGTTGAGGAAAGGAAAAGTGTCTACAGCTTTTTAAGGTACATTACTTTTGGCAATAAGTGCCTGGAGAATAATGGTTTTCAGAGCATATTTCCAGAACTGACAGAAAAAAGGATGCCATCATCATAAGCATTGTTCAGTGTGAGCTCGAATGCATTTATGAGAAAGGGAATGTGAATTTATTCCTCCACGGCTTGTGAATTTGAGCACACTTAACAATAGGCTTGCTGCTCCCTGAAATGCTCAAGAGAAATGAATTTCATTAACTTAAAACATTTATTCTCAGCTGTCAGGGAAGTTAAAGAAAAAAGGTGGGAAATCATCAGCCTTTAGAGAACCAAAACCTGACCCACTAAGAATAGCTTCTGCTCTACATTTATCCAGTTTTCCTTTTTCCTTTTATTATCTGTGCCTGAAAAACTAAGTAAGATTCCCCTGCAAAAATCCTAAGCTAAAAACAAAGGCCGTGCACCCTGCTGCCAAAAGACAAAAAATGCTTCAAGAAAGGTTTGAAGAACACAAAAACTTTGAAGTGTTGACTTCACCTGAAGATTCTTCAGATCTTAATCCAATCAAGCAACTTTGGGATAAACGGTGCAAACAATCCAACTCCATAGAAGTCCCTGCTCACAACTTGCAAGACTGACATAATCATCTGCAAACCCAGCTCACCATCAGGTGTCTAGTGACCGTGCCTCAACAGATCAGAGCTGTTCTTGGAGCAATATTATATCTGAGAAGTGGCCTTGATGCTGAGCTATAAAGAGATTTACCTTGTTTAAGAACATTTTGCAGAGAATTCTCTTTGAAAAGTCCTTATATTTAACATTGGGAACTGCATAAATGCTCGTCTCATATTGGTTCGGTAAAGAGAAGCTCAGTTCTGAGCTTCAGTATATTTATTAATATTCTGTAAGTATCAATACATAAAAATAATAAATAAAAAAAACACACGAGACGAGTTACAGTAAAGTCTGGTTCATGATGATGCAAGAATTTCCAGCTTTTAAATTGTGTTTTTGTTCCTTTTTTTTGGGCATTTCCTCGTTAGTAGTAAATATCACCATTTTCTAAGCTTCACCAAGAAACCATTCCATAAATCAATTTGGTCATGATGTGGTGAGCTAAAGCACTGTATGCATAGATTGTAAAAGTATATTTAAAAACCCCCAAAATCTGTGCCTTTAAGAAAATGCTCAGGCTGAGGTCAGTGGGAAACTTTCAAGGGACTTCATAGGACTTTATCCCTCTGGAGCTATCCCACATTCAATGTCCTTATTAAGATGGTAATCTGGAAGAGGAACAAATTAAGGAAGGGGCTGAGTTAAGAGGAGATCGAATTCTTTCAAGAAGACGGTTTGAAGCTCCTGTAATGGAAGAATACTCTCATTCACTGAAGTGTCTCTTCCCCCAAATCCTCCTTTTTGTCAGTTTTTGTATTCACTTTTCCTGTTTCTGAGAAGTGACCGTTTAAAAATAAAACCCTCTAAACATATTTTCTGTCATTATTCTGGCATTGCGCATACAGTGACAATATCAGTGATAAACTGATCTAAAAAAGGAAAATTTTAGTCATATTGAATGTCAGACAGCAATAACACATTTTACATTTTATTCATGCTTTTACATTATACATTGATCTTTTTCATATTGCCACTGCTCTGGTTTTCCTAGCAAATGAAATGAAAAGTGCTTTCTGCAATAATTTTGACGGGTCATAAATTTAGCTGATATTTGGGAACATTAGCATCAAAACCACCAGCAGCCAGTAGCAAACACATTGACTTCTTTTTGTCTTCCAGCTTTGATACAAACTTGGCAAGACTCTGAAGACAGCTGCTCTCATTAGTATCCCATCATCTCAATGGAATATTTCCTCCAAATGCTTCTGAAAATTATGTCCGTATGAAAATCACAATATTGTCATTGTCAAATATTTGGCCTCTTTTGCAGGGAATTTCATTCTAAAGATGTTACATTTATAACAAGGAGCTGCAGTTGGTTTTCATATCACAAAAAAATAAATGTATATTTCACAAGTGTTTATGTGCAAGTTTTTGTCCTCACAACGCTTAGGCATTATGCTCAAAATATATTGCTGAAGGACTGTTCTTGCATCTACTGAAAACTAAACGGCACATCTAGGTTTTGTATATCTGTGCAGGGTAAGAATGGGAGAGGGCAAAGTGCCAGTGCTACTCGCATTCAGAGCATGCACGACTCACATCGGTTAATGACGGGGACCATGCAAATTTCATGTTGAAAAGAGAGACAGCTGCATTTGAAGGTAAACAAGACCATGTGATAGGCAGAGCGAGGATCACACTGAGCCCACGTTTGGAAAGCGGAGGAGATTTCTGAGCTTATTCAAGCCGTCGCCGACTGCAGTGAGGAAAAGTTTGAAGATTTTAATGAGTTTTACAACCAGTGGGTCCTGAACCAATACAAAGAAATGGCTTTTTCTGCATTTCTTTCTGTTGTTCTCACATATCAAATCCTCTAATAATTACTTGTGAGTCTTTGCATATTCAAGCACTTATTAAACATGGTTTTCATTAGAAAAGAAGCCGTATCAAAAGAGTTGGCAGGAAGAAACACTTATATGTCATTTTTAATCCCGTTTTTCTTTTTTGTCTCCGTTGTCTGTTATTCTAGCTCTTATTTCTCACATATTTGCCTCCCTCCCTGCTCCCTCCTGCTGTTATCCGCTCTCCTTTCTCCCGTGCGTGTCCCTAATCTTACAAAGCCGTGACTGGAAATCATTTGAATAATCCCTTAATTTTCAGCATCTGTTGAGCTTTAATGGCTCTCCCTTTAATTAGGGTCTGCATGCTGAAGTGAGTGGAGGACGCTAAGTGTGAGATTTAGGTCCACTGTGAATGGTGGGAGCATTAAGGTGGGGGGCTTGTAATGGGCGGAGCAGGGGCCAGAGGAACGACTGATGGTAGTGTGCCACAGAGGAAGCTGATGGCGGTGCTGGAGTGAGGGGTGTGGTAGCCAGGGCGAGGAGCTGAGGAGGCCCCAGCTTTGTCTCCGAGGTCGATGGGCTGGGTGAGGAGGGCCCGCCGGAAAAAAAAAAAACAAAGCAGACATTGAGAAATGTGCCTCTCCATCATGTTATTGTGCAGCATGCCATTATATCTGCCTACCTCAGCATCCTGCAAATTGATAATGCAACACGAAGAGCTACCTCTGTGTTTACACTGCATAATTACACTGATTAAGTGTTTGTTCAGCGTTTGGCAGCCAGTCTCGCAATGTTTGTTATGACAGTAATGGATACTATGTTGAAAAGCCTATATTTTACTTAGACATCAAATGGGTTATGGTCACAATGTTTTCTGTTATATCTATGCATGTACGACATTTAAAATGCACGTGTTGGTTCCACCTACGCATGCCTTCCCAAGAGCATTAAACACTGACATTTTGTTTAATCACATCATGTCTGATTCAAAAAGGCAGCACTAAGGCATCAGCAACCAGCGTAATTTGATTCTAAAAGATTTTGATTAATTGATTAAAAGCACGAGAGGAGATTTTCTAATAATGCATAATTTAAGTAAGCGTTTCATGTCTAAGACAGTGTAGTGGATTGAAATAAATTGTGCAGGAGTTGGGCTGTGTGGTTTCTCTAGTGGTCAGCAGGGTTGCATCACAGCCTGATGATCTCGATTTAAATATGTACCAGAATTTATTTGTAAGGAATTCTATATTAGATACGAGTGAAAATGAATATTGTTTGGCGTCTCTGTTTTGTGAACCCATCCACCAGGCCTCACAAAGACGTAGGTGCAGTACGCAATATGTAGTAATATGAAGTTATTTTACATATATATGTATCAGCGTCTTGCATTAATACCTCCTTCATAAGATTGCATAAACAGGCTTTTTGGACATGTCAAGAAAGAGCGATCAGAGACATTTGATGTCATTGTACTTTTACACTTTGGTGACTTGCAGTAGACCGTCTACTGCATCAGCGCTTTAATCCTAGAAATGTTCCTCAGGTGATAGATGACCACATATAGGGCCACGTCAAGTAATAAACACGCTTCCTGTGACTAGACTTGATGTTTCACAAAACGTTTTCTGTTCATTTGAACGTCTGTACAGAATCCTTTTAGGAACAGCAACATATGGAGCAAGGTAAACTGTGCCTTAGAACATATTAAGCATTTTTTTGAGTAGGTATTAGTTTCCCTTTTGCTGCCACACCCATTTTCTGCAGACCTTTCCTATAGCAGCCATCAGTCTTAATATGTTTGACTTGGAGTACACCAGCTCCATGCTATTGATCAACACAACAACAAGCAGACGGTGACACCACTGCAATGCCTGATGCAGACGAACTTGCAACGCAAGCAGAAAAGGCAATTAAATTGTTCTCAAACACATTGCGTTACTTGACAGGGGAAATTCAAGTTCAGCTGGTTGAACAGTGAAATGAAGTATTTGATTAAGAGAACAAGTTTGACTATTAAAGGGGGTAGAAATTTGTATTTATCTGTGAACATTTCTGGAAACAAAAACGTTTTGTCTTGGTGTTTGATTGCGTTGCTTTGGAGCCGACTTCACGAGTATTTGACTTGGAGGGTTACATTTTTTATTGCACCATAATAATTTTAATTGCACCCTAATAGGTGACATTAAAGACTGATTTGTTGAACTGCCTTTGAAAACATAAAATAACAATACAACTTTAGATGACTTATCTTAAAATGACTCAACACAGTTTGTTGCCCACAGGTGATAGTTCTAAGTGCTTCAGTGAAAGGAAACTTGACTTCTTCTATTTTTCAGGCTTATGAATCGTAGTCAGAACAATCACCCTAAAAGGGCAGGTAAGGTCATGAGTGGGGCTCTTATGTTCAGAAATAAGAAACCTGTTGGATATGAGATGAAATGTCTTCAGGAGACAAGAGAATATGTCCGCTCTCTTTGCATCATACTGAATGACTGAGAATGTACACCAAGGGCAATCCATGAGTGATAAATTATCCAACAGTGGACAACACTAATCTACTTCTACCATATATCTTCAAAACAAACACCCTCGTTATTTACCTTTATCTTCTTGTGATTCAAGTGTTAGTCCTCTTTGTTGTGCATATGAGTCGATCTTTTGAATAGATGTTTTAGAACAGGTGGTAAATTTTGAGTTTCATGAGGTCATCTGTAAAGGAACCTCACACACAAGTGCAGATGACGAAATTGTGAGCCATTTTGGATGGCTACACATCTTAAAATGATATTTTGGAAACATTGTTTTGTCAATTTTTAGAGGGCATTCGTTATAATTGTACTTTTGAATACAATCACTGTCCAGATACTGTTTGGGATATAAACGGGTTTTTTAAGGATGTGCATTAATTCAGGGTGGTCCAGTGTCTTTCTCCCAAAGCCAAATGGAGGTTTTCCTCCTCATAAAGTAACACAAGGAGTAAAACGTAAAGGTTGACTGCCAGAAATAACTGTCAGGTCATGCCTTATAAATTTTACTACAGGTACATTAGCTTGGGTGCATTTACCATAAGTGATCAGTTGGTTTGCTTCCTAAGCCCCGTTTTCATCTGAACATCTGCCACTTTGGCTCCCCTGGCAGATGTTCTGGTAAATTGATGCTTTTGCTCACGCGGGCTCCGATGCAGGAAGGTGTCATGGTGACAGTGCATTAAAGGGGGGGAATGAGAGTGTGTCAGTGTGTGTGAAGCCCATCCTTCCTTAGATGATAAGCATCGCGCACAAATCAGCAGATGGATGACGGCGGTGCTCACGTATTACACTGGGTGCCCGACAGGAGAAGAGGTGGGGTCCCGATTGGGCAGTCTGCCAATAAAATATCATATCTGCATAACAATGCTTTCTTCATGGCCCCGTCGCAGAGGTTGCTACTTCAAGGGATGCCTGTTTCGAGGTTGTTGGAAGTCCAAGCTGTCCAAGCTGGAATTGCACCGTATACCTTCTCCATTATTTATTGGTTTCATCTTTGTTTTATTCGTTTATCAAAGCAGAGCGAGGGTGGGTGCAGCAGTCACCACCACTAGCTTGAACAACATGTGCTTAATGATGTCACAGGCTTGAGAGGACTCGTGGGAGTGGAGTGAGGAGCGCGATCAAGTGCAGCGCAGATGTACGCCAGACGTGGCTGGAGGCAAAAGGACGGGAGTACAATGACATTATAACACCTCTAGCTGCAGGTTCGACTGCTGCTGCTGCAGCACGTTTGTCTGCATGTGATGGCATCATTACGTCTGTCGTATCAATGAATCATTCCCACCACAGGAAAGAAAAACCATCACCAGAGCTGTAAAATACATGAAAATAGCTAATCTTCTTGGTTGATTTGGCCACCGCAGCATGCAGTGTTGCTGATAATGGTGCAGGTATTTGATCTGTATGTTACCCAAGTGCCTCTGTGTTTGAGTCTGAGTAATAAAGATCATTACATTGGCTCATTAGGCCAAAAAAACAAACCAATTCACAGAGGGGTAATTGAAACAATCACCATTTAATCTGCATTTCTTCATTAAATAGATTGAACTTGCTGACAGGAAAGTGCCTTCAATCCCCCAGCTTTAGGTTCGGGTAAACACGACCTGGTTTGTCGAGTTTAAACTTGAAATTCTTGAACAATACCTGCACAACACCGCCCAACCACATGCATTTGCTATTAGGTCTTTGTTCCCGCTTGCAAATATTCAGGCATATGCAGGTGAAATTTCTTTCAGCCTGATTTTCAAGCGGATTTCTGCTCGATTCGGACTGCTTTTGTTTAACGTGAAACACCCAGCGGGACAGTCCCTTTCACTTTTGACAAAATCTGATTTACAGTGCAGCTACTTGTTGAAAACACCATGCTTCACACTTCCTGTCTGCAGCCCTTCCTCATATTATTCCCTCAATCATTCTTCTTTTGTCACAAACTGTCGAACATATGTTGAAGGAGCGATCTCCTCCCTGTGCACTTGTGTATGGGTTTCTTTTTAGCATGCACCACGTCCATTCTCTCCTCTATTGCGGCAATTAGACCTGCTTCATTTCAGCCAGCGGCGTCACGCTGGTAGTGGACACTCTTTAATCATGTGTGAGTGTCTGTCAACAGAGAGCAAAGGAAGAGCGAAAAACAAAGGCTGAACAGGTCCGGTGGGGCCAGGTTTTGGGATGAGAGCGCCTCACTGTTCTTTCAGCGAAGGGGGGGTTGAAATGGTGCGCTCTAGTCAAACAACCTCTTTGCATTAACATATGTTTATGTACGGTGGCCATAGCTGAGCTTTATTTCTAGACTGATTTTAACCTTTAACAATAAAAGACTTGAACACACTGCAGATTATTCAAGGCTGTTTTTCTTTACAGCTGGTGCAGACAGTTAACAAGTCCCCCTTTCCTGTATACATTTATCCGTATATGTTTCCCTATTGTGATTCTGACAATTGTGTCTGATTTTGTGAGAGATTGCAGGGGGCAAGGGCCTCTTAAAGAACCCCATGTTTTATGCATGAGGGCCAAGGGTGGGGCCCGCTAGGGGTGTGTGTCAGAGGACACACACAAGAGCTAAATCAGCGTGCACCATGAGTACTTGGCAAAGATGCACAAGATGGCTCCTTTAGACAGTGGTACCCTTTTGTCGCCTTTTGTTCTTTAATGTTTAAGTGTCCCAGTAAATTCAGACATTGCTGTACATTATATAAACCGCTGTGCTTTTTTTGTGACTCACTCCTCTGCTTTAAAATCATCTTGCAAAATCTCACTGGTGAAAATTACCGTTTGTTGAAATTAAAGTCTTCCAGCCAAAGATACAGCTGTGTTCATAATAACTGTGAAAATGAAGCTTAGAACTGAAATAGCTTTTATTTCAACACATTGACCAACCTGAAGAGAAACAATATTTTGTAGAGTGATGAAAGCAAAATCGCTCTGTTTGAGGCCACAGACGACCCCCAAACACCGACTTCAAACTGTGCAAGCATGGTGGCTTAGGCATCATGCTAGAGGGGGGGGAATGTTTCTCAGACTTTGATGCTATTTATCAGTTTAAATGAACCAAAACTCATACAGAGGTCACATTGTCCAATGTCAAAGAGGAAAATACTGGTTTGATTTGGAATAGACTGTGTTTCATAATTCAATTAACTGTAAGGAAGCACAAGCTACTTCAAGAGTTCTATGTTAAAGACACAGCTTTGAAACTGCTGGATTTTTGCCCGGAGGACTTTGCCTGCATGCCTACCCATGTATCTCCATTTTTTTATCAGCACCTTCGAAAGTGTTAAAATAACAAACTGTTCCTCCAGACTTTGCCTCAGGCACAGTCTTGCAGTGGGTTAACCAGATAGTAATACAAATGGCTTCTGTAAATATAGCAAAAAATTTTGGCAATGACTTTTTGGGTTTTACCACAGTTGATGTAGATGTAACAAAATATTTGATTATAACAGAGATTATCACATTTATGGTAGGACCTGTTCAATGAGATTAACAAGTCAAGGTCTGATCAAATACAGCCTTCAACAGCAAGTATTGCTCGAGTGTCTTTGACAATCGCACTCATAATGCTTGTAAACATGCTTGGACAATAAATAGCTGCTTAAAATGAAAAATTCATAAGATTTTATAACAAAACTAGAAAATTCCGCAGAAATTTTGAGGGGCATGCCAAAGTGTGCCCGTCGCTTTTTAATCAAGCCTTCTGATGCAAAAAATTAGCATTAATGCTAAAGAAAGCTGCAATGTAGTCAATAACCTGTGGTGAGTCAGAAACATGTTGACTAAACTGTACCTGTACCATTCAGTATGTTGAAATTAATGCATAAGCCAAAATGCTAATATTAGCATGAAGACTAATATTCATGTAGGATGTGTGGCATCACTAGCATGTTTTCTGTCATTGATTTACTCCATTCAGTATACTGAACATCGCTAATAAGTAAGAAAATTATCTAATAGCTACCTTTAGGGAAAAGGCTAATGCTAATGCTAATGCACTGCCTTGCTGCGCAAGGCAGTGCACTAGTGGGGGCAGTAAAATGCTAAACTTGTGCTAATGTTAATGAACTGCCTTGCTGCGCAAGGCAGTTCACTATCCTGAGGAAAAAAAATGCGAAAAAAGCTTAATATTATTGCAACGCCTACGGCGTTGCACTAGCATGAGAGGAATATGCAGACTTTTATTTTGAAACTTTCAGTAGGCTTCATTTTAACCACCACACCAATTCAATGTGTAAAAGTAGTTTGTTTAAACATTTCACATAAAGCCCAAAGCTGATGTGAAAAATATCAAGGCTTTTATTTTGAAATTTTCATTAAGCTTCATTTTAATTGACCACAGCAATAAAATGTGTAACAGTGGTTGGGTTAATCCAACTATATAATGCCCAAAACAGCAAGTAGTTCTAAATGCCAGTTCAGCCCTAATCTGTGGTATCTGAAAGTTCCGCCATGTTGTAGTTCTGACCTTCAGTCATTGTAGTTCTAAAGAGCAGCTCAACTATCATGTTAGTGAGACACACAGGGAGAGAGAATTCTAACTGTTTGAAGCAGTTAGTTTTTCTGATCAAAGCGGCTTACTGTTCAGCATCCATAAGAGCAATCCGAAAACTTTTTGAAGCATATAAGAGGGCAATTTCTTGTCTCCGATGGAAACACGATTTAAATCTGTAGTTGTCTCTGCACTAACCTGAGAGAAAAACATAATAAAGGCCCAAGAGGAATATTCAGGCTTTTATTTTGAAATTTTCAGTAAGCTTCATTTTAAATGGCCACACTAATCCAATATCTAACAGTGGTTGGGTTAAACCAGTTTATATATAATGCCCAGAACATTCTGCCCTGTCTGTAGTTATAACATTCTGCTCACCTTCTTTCTGTAATAAGTCAGAGTTCCACCATTATGTACTTCTTAACTGCCAGCTCAGCCCTCCTTTGTAATGATTGAGGGTTCCACCATGTTGACCTTCCGACCTTCTGCTCAGGCCTCTGTAGTAAAGTGTTCCATCGTGTTTAGAACTACAAAGATGGTGTTTTTGTAGTCCTAAGGAGCAGTTTGGCTTTTGTCTGTGTTCTGTTGCTATAGTGATCAAGCCTCCCCCTGTGTTTCTCCAGACAGGGGGAGAAACAATTCTATCTGTTTGAGCCAGCCAGTTTCACTCCAAAAAGCTGTTCGAACAACTCCTTTCCATTCGGGAACCGTGATACGTATTCGAAAACCGTTTGAAGCGTATGAGAGGGCTATTTGTCGTCTCATTTAGTACCGCGATTCATATCTGTAGCTCATTCACAGTAATTGCAGTGATGAGAGAAAAATGGTGTGCGCTGAGCTCAGAACTTTTTGCAGAAATGTATGTAAAAAGAGCAATTACATGATGTAAAAATTGTCAAGGCTTTTATTTTGAAAAATTTCAATAAGCTTCATTTGAAATTGCCACACTAATTTCATGTGTAATAGTGATCAGGTTAAATCAGTTATATAATGCTCAAAGCACAAGTTGTTTATAATACCAGCCAACTCCTCCTCTGTAATAATTGAGTGTTCCGCCATGTTGTAGTTCTGACATGCTGGTCAGGCCTCTATTTTAACTGAGTCTTGGCCATAGATAGAACTACAGTTATGGCAGTTATGGCTGCTGGTTTGTAGTCCAAACCAGCAGCCTTTCTCTGGATTCTGTTGCTCTAGCGATTGGCCCTCAGCCAACTGCTGTGTGTGTGAGACAGAAAGCTGGGGAAGGATTTCAATCTTTAAGACAACCATGAAATGCTAATGTTAATGAACTGCCTTGCTGCGCAAGGCAGTTCACTATCCTGAGAAAAAAAACATAAAAAAAAGATTTTCATTTTTGCATCGCCTACGGCGATGCACTTTTGTCAGTGCAATTTTCAGAGTTTTATTTTGAAACTTTCAGTAAACTTAATTTTCATAACCACACTAATCCAATGTGTAACAGTGGTTTGGTTAATCCACCTGTATAATGCCCAAAACAGGAAGTAGTTCTAACTGCCAGCTCAGGCCTCCTCTGTAATAATTGAGTGTTCCGCCATGTTGTAGTTCTGACCTTCTGCTCTGCCCTCTGCATTAAAGTGTTCCGCCATATTTAGAACTACAGAGTCTTTGTAGTCCAAACCCCAGCAGTTCTCCCTCTCTGCATTCTGTTGCTATAGTGATGAAAGTGCCCTGTGTGTGTCAGACTTATCTATCTTTATGAGACACCCAGTCAGTTTTAATGGAAAAAGCAGTCCGAACGACTGCTTCCCGTTCGGGTTCCGTAAGTCCGATCCAAAAACCGTTTGAAGCATATGAGAGGGCTATTTCTCATCTCATCTATTACCGCGATTCATATCTGTAGCTCAATCACAGTAATTGCAGTGATGAGAGAAAAATGGTGTGCGCTGAGCTCAGAGATTTTTCAGAAATGTATGTAAAACACTGGAGAGGAGCGTCAGTTATCCTGTCCCAAAACTTTGCTCTGAAGCACCTGGACCGAAAACCATAAGCCCTAGGGAAATTTTGAAAACATTTTACCGGAGCAGGCATTCGTATCAATGTCATGACCGACTTTCATACCAATAGAGCAATTTTTGCACCCATGAGAGCGATTTCAAAATTATTTTGGGGTCAAAATTCCACTCTTTTTCTCACTCTAAAAAGCGGCAGTTGGTTTCAGTTACACTCTAAGGTTTCGGCAGTTGGAAATTTCGCTCGTTTTTCGCTTTTTACGTCGCCGTCGTAACTCCGATCCCCAATAAAAGTAATAGCTCCAATGCCGGGATCGAGACACACGTTTTGATACCACTTTTGTGGGTGGGCACGCAGCGGTACGAGCCGCATTAACGGTAATGGAAGAAGTTGTTATAATAATAATAATATCCAGGCGTTCTATTGGGTGTAGAACAATAGGTGCCTGCCATGCAATGCATGGAGGCAGTGACTGACCTGCTTCGCAGGTCAGTCACTGCTCTCCTTATGCATTGCTAATGGCATGCCCCAATAATACACCAAACACTTGAAGCGAAGATTTTATACAGGTGCTGGTCATAAAATTAGAATATTGTGATAAAGTTAATTATTTTCCATAATGTCATGATAAAAATTAAATTGTCATATATTTTAGATTCATTGCACACCAACTGAAATATTTCAGGTCTTTTATTGTTTTAATTTTGATGATTTTGGCAAACAGCTCATGAAAACCCAAAATCCCTGTCTCAAAAAATTAGAATATTATGAAAAGGTTCTCTGAACGAGCAATAAAAATAATCATCTGAATCAACAAAGTAACTCTAAACACCTGAAAAAGATTCCCGAGGCCTTTAAAAACTCCCAGCCTGGTTCATTACTCAAAACCGCAATCATGGGTCAGATTGCTGACCTGACTGCTGTCCAGAAGGCCATCACTGACATCCTCAAGCAAGAGGGTGAGAAACGGAAAGAAATTTCTGAACGAATCGGCTGTTTGCAGAGTGTTATATCAAGGCACCTCAGTGGGAAGTCAGTAGGAAGGAAAAAGTGTGGCAGAAAACGCTGCACAATGAGAAGAGGTGACCGGACCCTGAGGAAGATTGTGGAGAAGGGCCGATTCCAGACCAAATTAAATTTTCATCTCCATAAAACTTTTCAGCAGATGGAAGCATGAAGTGCTCCAAAATCTTCTGATAGCTGCTGCATTGATCCTGCCCTTGATTAAACCCAGTGGACCAACACCAGCAGCTGACATGGCACCCAGACCATCACTGACTGTGGGTACTTGACACTGGACTTCTGGCATTTTGGCATTTCCTTCTCCCCAGTCTTCCTCCAGAGTCTGGCACTTTGATTTCCGAATGACATGCAAAGTTTGCTTTCATCCGAAAAAAGTACTTTGGACCACTGAACAACAGTGGTCCAAAGTGCTGCTTCTCTGTAGCCCAGGTCAGGCGCTTCTGCCGCTGTTTCTGGTTCAAAAGTGGCTTGACCTTTGACCTGGGGAATGCGGCACCTGTAGCCCATTTCCTGCACACGCCTGTGCACAGTGGCTCTGGATGTTTCTACTCCAGACTCAGTCCACTGCTTCCCCCAAGGTCTGGAATCGGCCCTTCTCCACAATCTTCCTCAGGGTCCGGTCACCTCTTCTCGTTGTGTAGCGTTTTCTGCCACACTTTTTCCTTCCTACTGACTTCCCACTGAGGTGCCTTGATATAACACTCTGCAAACAGCCGATTCGTTCAGAAATTTCTTTCTGTTTCTCACCCTCTTGCTTGAGGATGTCAGTGATGGCCATCTGGACAGCAGTCAGGTCAGCAGTCTGACCCATGACTGCGGTTTTGAGTAATGAACCAGGCTGGGAGTTTTTAAAGGCCTCAGGAATCTTTTTCAGGTGTTTAGAGTTACTTTGTTGATTCAGATGATTATTTTTATTGCTCGTTCAGAGAACCTTTTCATAATATTCTAATTTTTTGAGACAGGGATTTTGGGTTTTCATGAGCTGTTTGCCAAAATCATCAAAATTAAAACAATAAAAGACCTGAAATATTTCAGTTGGTGTGCAATGAATCTAAAATATATGACAATTTAATTTTTATCATGACATTATGGAAAATAATGAACTTTATCACAATATTCTAATTTTATGACCAGCACCTGTATTTCTGGCTCATTTCCTCCTGAACCAGCTTCCACGCTGAGTTCAGAAGGAACGATTAAAGTTAAAAGTTTTTATTTTTTTTATTTTTGCATTTCTAGATCATAACTCTTGTCATTCTTCTGAAGACCTTGGCTGTAGAACAACCTCCTACAAAGCATTTCTCTGCCTTTACACTTTCTTCCTCTCTCTAAGGATTTACAGTATTAACCTCCTCATGAGTTTTTTTTTTCATCTGTTCTGTCCAAGATTATTCTATTTTCTCTGGTTGTATACTGCACTTATTTTCTCTGCACAAAGTTCAGTACACACATTGTGGATATACTGCACAAAGTGTATCCACTTTCACACACTTCCCACTTGGAAACTGATACAAACCAATGTACTCTTATAAATGTGACAGATCCAAGAGTGCTTTGGAGCATTGGACGGGTTTTCTTTAAAATTGGAATTGTTGAAATCAAGCATCCGTCCATCTATCAGTCCATCCATCTATCCGTCAGTCTGTTCTTGTTGGATTGGTCTCCCATCACTGTGCAAGAGACAGGATACACTCGGACAGGTTGCCAATTCATCTACAGTTATCTACATCTTACAAAACAACAGTTTTCTCCAAGTATTTTGTGAAAAACCTTTTGCCATGAGCCTTTTGGATTTCCTTGGGAATTTTGACTGATAAAATCATGTCTTATTTAAAAGATTTAGCGAGATTACATAGTTTACCACTATCTCTGCTGTTTACTTTGTTCTAGCTTTGAAGTCGACAAGTATATTGTCATCATGCAGAACTGAAAAAGACACTATCTTTGAATGAGATGAATAAATATATATATTTTTCAAAATAGTAAATAAATATATAAACTGACAGTAAATAAGGGAGATTTGAAAAATGGTGCACCGGGAACAATTCGACTATAATCAATTTAGTGTCAAATGTTTTTGAACAAAATAGTTCTAAAATTGTTCAAATGTCTTCCTTTTATGTCAAAACTCCACAGTGCACGGAGTGAGCAGTCAAAAGAGAGGTTTGCAAGTCTTTTGTCTCTCCACTGTCTCTTCACCTTAGCCGTTCCAGGCAGACAGCCACCCACCCATAGTCTGGTTCTGCTAAAGTTTCCTCCTTGTTTGAAATAAGAGGACAGCTTTTTTCCCTCCTCACTGTTGCCAAGCACTGCACAAAAGGGAATTGTTGTGTTTTTCCTCTGTAATATAGCAAGGTCCTGACCCTGCTATCTAAAATGCCCCGAGATGACTTATCTTACAAGTTGGTGCTATACAAACAAGATTGCATTGAATTAATTTTCATTAGAGCTCCCGACATCCATCGCGAGACCTAAGGTCAAGTCGTGTTGCAGAATGCCACTCTTCTCATTAAGCTGCCATATGAAATAATTAGGGTGTCAGACTTTGCTAGACCACTGGTGCCACTCTGCTCTAAAGTGTGCTACTTTATGTGAACTGTTTCTCCCTGACTAGTCTCCTTTCAACTGCTGACCTTTATGTTTGCACTTCAGCATTTATGCAAACTCTTCTAAATTGAAATGACATAACACCACCATAGTTAAGTTAATGTCAATATCAATTATTAGCGTTAAAGCATAAACTGTTATAATACAGTGCACAAAAGAGATTGGGTCATACACAGTAAACAAGACGTTAAAGCTTTCAGACATTAAATAGCAATGCTCTCTGCTTTCTCTTCTTGCGGCCAATAAATTAATGTAGGCTCCACGTTGGAGCAAGAGGTTAAGATATAATAAGGGGTTCTGGACGCTCCTGTTGTAATACAGTAACTACATTAAAATAAGTCGTCCTTCGTCCAAGTTAATTATGGCTGACATTTAAAAGAGGCCACTCCTGTTGAAGCAGGTGGGAGAACTGAGAGAGAGGAGTGGGCCTCTGTCTAATTGAGTTTACTGCTTGCTCCAACTCTGATTATGCTTTTGTTCTGTGGGGAGTAGATATGTGAAGTGCAGCTGAATGAGGCTCTCACTCGGGATAATGATACTGGTTTTGTTATTATGGTATTTGTATCTTTTTCTTTATTGACAAGCAATTTGAAAGAAAGCTGGGGGAATAAAAGGTTGACCCACATAGTAAATGTGGCAGGAAATCCATATGTCTGCGTCTGTGCTTTAAGTACAGATTGATAACAGTAACAAAGTCAGTAAATTTAAAGGGAAGATTTTATCATTGGTAAACGCTGTGTATAGATTATTTCTTTTTTCTGTGCATTTTCTGAATACTTTTTACATTTTCTTCCAGGTTTGTTTTGTTAATTCAGATTTACATAACATTAGGCATCAATGACTTATGGTTTCAGTTGCTTCCACATCTTTATGTGGCCTCAGACTACAGAATACTGATATCAGGACTCAATGGGGACCTCGCCATCTGTTCCTGGACTCCATGCTCCTCTCTGTAATCACAGAGGCATCTTCGCTCTGAAGCTGTTTTATGACAGTACGGCCTAAAATCCCGTTCTCCCCTCACTCTCCACAGCTATGGCAGACTTCCATGTGCAGCCAGAGTCGGTGCATGCTGAAGAGTCTGGCGTGGCTCGATTCCAGTGCCAGATCCATGGTCTGCCAGAGCCGGTTATTAGCTGGGAAAAAGACAGACGCCCAGTGGACACTACAAATGAGAGGTTGGGCTGAGCATGGCCTGAGGTTGCCTTTCAAACAGTATTACTTTTTTGTCAACGTCCTTCACCTGACTCTTTCTCTCGTGTAGGTATACACTGCTGCCGACAGGCGTTCTGCAAATCACAGGAGTGCGTGAAGAGGACAGCGGAAAGTTCTGCTGCGTGGCACACAACAGTGCTGGAGTAAAACACAGTGCAGAGGCTCTCCTGACTGTTTCAGGTTGTCATTACTTGCAGACTTGTCTCTCACGTGCTGTTTTCTTCCCCTCGCCATAAAAACTCTTAATTAAGCAGCATATTGTACTTTCACCTTTGTTTGTGTGCATTGTGTTAACGGACTGCATAAGATTCTTGGGAAATACATTGACGTTTTTAGCAATGTATTTGCTAAAAACATTGCTAAAACTGTTTTTAGCAATCTAATAATTTAGATAATTATTACACATAAATAATATGTAATAATTATCACATTATTCATGTGATAATTCACATAAATAATGTGAATTATCACATTATTTATGTGATAATTCAGTACACATAAATATTGTTGAAAAGTTCATGTTTTTCCAGTAATTAAATTCACAAAGTGAATTACTTTCGTTCATCACAGAGACATATGGTTTCAAAACTTTATTCTGTTAATTAAGGTGATTTTCCCACCTACAAACAATAACTGCACCAGGCCAATGAAAACATTTTTAATACAGAAATATGGGCTTACTGAAAATTATTGTGACAGTATATTTAACTAATTAACAAGAAAGCAATTTAACCATACCAACTTCTACTCTTTTTCTTGCAGGCTCTCAGTCGTCTGTTTACAAAGAGCCTGTGATTCTGGTCGGCCCGGAGAACCTTACCCTCACTGTTCACCAGACCGCCATCCTGGAGTGTGTTGCCACGGGATATCCTCGCCCCATTGTGTCCTGGAGCAGATTAGGTGAGAACAATACCTCATCAAAGCACAGAAAAGGCTGCAGCAGTGATGCATTCTGCATGTTTTTTTATTTTTATTTTTTATTTTGAGGAATTATCTGCTAAGATGAAGTACATTTTATTCAGCTGAACCGCAAGGGGCCACGTCCTGGTGGGTTTGTTTATCCCCGGTCGCCCCGCTCTGTGTGACGCGTATGTGTACACAGAATACGTTTCAGACAGTAAATCTATTGTGTATACACAAGGCAATGGGACTCAACATTAAGCCTCAGGGCTAAACATTATGCTTGACTCCGTACTGATAAATATGTGCTTCATCTCCTCATGAAGTTGAACCTCTCTTCGAAGCGCAGGAGAGCCTCTGAGTAATTGCAGTGAGGTGCTGAGCCAGATACAATTAGTTCCTCCTCCCTACGTGTTTTTTTCACCCTTACTATCACTCAAAGTCTGTCTCAGCCAATTTTTCAGCCTCTTATCTGTTTTTTTTTTTTTTTTTTACCTATTATCCCATCTGATTTGCTATCCTAAATGTAAATTGCTGCCCCTCCCAAGAAGTCAGCCGTAATCAGATTGACAGTATTGCCTTACGCAATGCTGCCAGAATGAAATGCTAACACAATGGGATTTGTGTGTATTAGATTATAGCAGGGAGACTTGGATAGGCTGCAAAACGAATCTGATAGTTTCACATCAGTCACTCCTTAATGCTAGAGTTAGTTTGTTGCTATTCATTGAACAGCACCACCTGCTAGCTTGTGCTCTTTCTTTCCTGACACTAAATTAATTAGTGGTTGGCAGAGGGAAGGTAATTAAGTGGAGTAAAGGGAAGGGAAAAAGGAATACATGCAGTGCAAATAAAACAAAAATGCTTCTCTTGAGACAAAAGGTCCAATGAATCGTTAGTTCTTTCTGTACTTAGGTGATAAAAATCAATAAAGCAGACTTTCTCAAATCCAAACTACAGTCAGGATGTTAACAGTGTAGAAAATATGTACGGATGGGCAGAATTGGTCACATAAAATTAAGAAAAACTGTAACTGTAATCACAAAGCGCAGCATCAGCAAAACTATTCAACCAGAGGATTTTGACACAAAGAGGAAAGACTCCAACGTATGCTTGCTGTTTCTGTAAACTCCCGTCTCAGCACAGATGCTCAGCAGGCGTGATTTGAGTTTACTGAGGTGGTTTTGTGGCGAGTCGGATTGACAGAACCCCGTGTGCTTTAGGATGTTGTAGCAGCTTTGTAAAACAAATTTAACCCTTTGATGGAGCAGAGAAGACAGCCCACAAACTCAGGGAACAAAATATAAATTGTCAAAAAGTGTTCTGAAAATATTTAGTGAGAAAGTTTGTTGGAACACAATCACTGAACTGTTGCGTATCATGAAATGGTGAAATACTCTTTAAATTGATCTTAAACTTGGCAGTTTCCTTAGTTTTTTCAGGATTTTTAAGAGTTTGACAGAAACATTAATTAACAGAATATACGATTTAGTGATTTTTAATGACTTGTTTTGAGTAAAATATTGATTTGTTTTTCAAGACAAAACCAACAAAAAAAAATGTGTTACTGTTTCTGAAATGAATTTTGTTCATTTGATTGTTTGTTTTCTTGTTGTTGTTGTTTTTTGAGTTGGTGAAGGGGGACATTGTTTATTAAAAGCATCTTTGAAAAACTCAAATCTAAATGAATTGCAGCCGAAGGTGATTTTCAATGTTTGTCAACTTGCCTGGTGGTACTTATTCACAATAGGGTTAAAGAATATGGTCATTATTTACAAAGTAAAAACATTTGGACTTGCCTACAAGTAATTTGAACATACAGTTTGAGAACTACAATGGAGCAGTCCCATTATAGCATGTCATATTGGTCATTTCTTTTCACCTACATTGACATAAAACATAATAAAGAGCACATTGAATCTTTGACTCCTTCCTGGTCAAGTGTCCAGAACGGCACCAATCTGGCCTTTTAGCACATCAGATCATTCAGGCTGCAGAAGGAAGTCATAGATGGGATTAGAACGCTCCCTTGGCCTCACAGCTAATATCAGAGGTAGATTGAAGTCATTGTTGGGCCTGGCGCTGCAGATAGGGGGCATGGGGAAAGTGTGAGCTTATCACGTAATTGCAGTGAGAGCAGAATGGGAAGGCAGCTATGGCTTGTGTAAGGAAATAGAAGATTACAAGTGTGCTCCTATAGTTTCTTGTCCCAAAGTGGCATCTGAAATATTTTCATAGGTAAAAAAATGAAGCAATTTCTGTAGAAAATTTAATCTAGAGCAACCTCAGACAATACGAATGAAAAAGAAAATCTGCACAAGCTCCACTTAAAAGATGGCATCAAAAAATAAGCTTATAAATATATGTAGATCTTTATTTGTTAACCAGATTTTAAATGGGAAGGTGAAAGAACAAAGGCACAGAGATCTTCTTAAAGCGAGTAAAAGGTTTAACATTATTTTTTCCGACTTACAAAGAACTCAGGGAACAGCAGAAGGGGAACCCGAACCTAGAAATTAAGGATTTTCATGAGGAGAACCCAGTACAAACACTGAGAGGCGTTTATACCCCACAAAGGTGTAGCTATCAGGAGACAAGGGACAGCTGGAGGTTTGGAAAGCTGAACACCAATCAAACTCAAATGCACAAAAATTCAAAACAAAACTAAATACAAAGAGGTGAGCTGAAAAGACTAGATCTAAATAAAGTAAATGACAAGGAAATAATCATAATGCAAAACCCAAGCACTCCAGAATTGTGATACAAATAGAGCTTTGTCCTACAGTGTTTCAACCAATCATGTAGCCGTGAAAAAATTAACAAGTGGAAACCGCTGCACTCAAAGATCAAGTAAAAACTCTGACCTTCCTCCTTGCGTCTGTTGCATCAGCGCCATCTCCACATTATAATGCTGCGCCTCACTCGCTGTGAAAGCTGCATCCTTGAGGGACAGAAATAGCACTTTCACTGTCAGCTGGTGGTCGTATTCTTGCATTTTGTTTCGTTCTTGCTCATGCTTTTAAACCTTGTCTAATCCTCACACACACACGCACACACACTCCTGATAATCCCTGACACTACATGAAGGTATATCTGGGTAACACCTGCCCCGCATAGTGCCTTCTTGTCTTTGTGAACTGCTCTCCTTTATCTACCATCTCTGATCAGATGGCCGACCCATCGGAGTGGAGGGAATTCAGGTGCTTGGAACAGGAAACCTGATGATCTCAGATGTCGGTGTGCAGCACTCTGGCGTTTATGTGTGTGCTGCTAACAAACCGGGGACGCGCGTTCGCAGGACTGCTCAAGGACGACTAGTAGTCCAAGGTGAGTTCTCAATAAAAAGCGTTTTCCGTTTTAGTTATTCCTGTTTTTTTTTTTACATGTGCCCAGGTACAGCTGAGGTCACAGAATACCGCACAGCTCAGAATGAAGCTGTATGATTACCAAGGCATTAGCAGAGTCTTTTATGCCTTAAGCTGAGGCAGTGTCTCCACCGTGATAAATGGGAAACCTGTGTGACAAGTGTGCTTCATGTAGGTGTTCTTTAATTTAAATTCTGAGCTAGTGGGTGGCTTCAATCTCTCTCATACTCATACTTATGGTTTTTGCATAACTCTACCCCAAAGGGAAAAATGCAAGCATATCTTAAATTAATGTTCTCCCAAAAGTACAGAAGCAGTTGCTGTCATCTAGGATGAATTTCTGAATTTCAGAAGCTAAAAAATAAAAATAAAAATACTGAGCAGCTTCAACGAAGCTAAATTACTCAAAAGGTCAGGATGCACAATCTTCAGTAATGGCAGAGCAAAAATGATAAACTACCTGGGTAATTGTTTAGCAGCATCCATCAATCCATTAACATTAACTAACAAGGGCTTAGTAGGTAATCACATCTACAGTATGACATGAACAAGTCACTTCTCTAAATTATACTGCGAAGCTGTATGTAATCACTCAAACAATGAATAGAGATAAGAGCAACTTTTAATAGTGTTAGCCATTAAATGAGAGCATTCTATCAAAAGCAGAGTAATAAATTTATGGAGGCAAGTCTGATTACATCTTTTATGGCAAATGGCTTTTTTTTTTAAAATAGTGAGAGCAAAGACTGCTCTTCATTTGTAGGCGCAGAAAGCGCCGTGACACTGGCTGATTACAAATGAGACTCGAAGGTTTTGAATGGATGGGAGCTCAGAGAGAAAAATGTGGATTCTGTGAACATAAAAATTAAAAGTATAAAGAATGACATTTTCTTTAAACAAATTTTATTTTTAAAAGCATTAATTAATTAAAGATTTTTGTTATTGCCATAGCCAAGAAAAAAAATACAATTCTTCTCCTTCTGCAACCTGTTTTTATTTTTCCCTTACAATGTTTTTCTACAGATATTTTCTCACAATATCCAAAAAGAATGCTTATGTATTTTCTAAATATTAGAAAATAGATAAGCAGTCAAATTACTCATAAAATGAAATATTTTATCTATTTAAAGGGTCATGTAGTTTGATCTTCCAATCAAAAATGTGTTGTTGTTTTTTCTCTGTCTCTTGAAACAAGCCAGGCAATATCTGCCGTTAGCAGTCCTCCAAGCAAACACATTGTGCCTGCAATTAATATTTCTATTAATGGCTTTGTGAGCGATTACAGAAAGAAAATATCTCTGTATTATAATTTCTGCGTGAAATGTATAATAAAAAGCCTATTTTTCTCATTCTTAATATCATCCTATCCTTTTTCTTTATTTTATTGTTTTGTTTTTTTCTTTTCATCACCCAGGGCTGCCGTCTCATTGCGCTGCATCTAACGCAGTGACAGCAAAGACATTTTTTGTTTCATCCCTTTTGACTCTGCAGCAAGGCCATCTTTAAGTGACATTGTAACAATACGCTGCAAACAACACAGCTGTAGTGGAACTGTATAGATGTATCTGAGCTTGTTTTTAATTTGTCACACAAGAAACTTGAAACATTTTAAAATCCTTAATCCTGATGCATAGCGAGCCTTCAGCCCTTTGGAGCTGACCTGTTTATGTACCTAAAGATTTTTGGTTAGTAGCGTCCCTGTGTGCGTTAGTTGTTCACATAACTGTGCCTCGAAGGTGTAAGAGGTGAAAGATTGATGTTTGTAACTAAAAGGATGGTGGCCCTGTGCATTAATTGTCACCAAGAAGGAAACAGTCAGCCTCTACCTTGCTCACAAATTGATCAAATAGACCACACTTTGCTTCGGCCCATCGTGGTATTGATCCCAATCAATATTTCATTTCATCAGCCTGTCAACTCTAAGGCACTCTCTGGCCTAGCTGGGGACAACATCTGAAAGCCATAGATGTTAATTATCTGTCAGTTTCTTCGGTTTTTGTCATTGATTTGTGAAAACAAAGCGGTTCTGTTAACTTCAGAAAAATGTGTGTCTTTGCCGCTGTTTCATATCAGACAACAATACTTACTGGATGTCCTTGAGGAATTAGACGATTACTTTGTGGAAATAAGCCATTTAACACATTCGTGGAACTGATTTTCAATAATTATCCATTTGTAACACAAGTTGACCAGTAAAAAGAAAAAATCAAACTAGAGTAATGCAGACAAGGGTATTTGCAAAGTCAAGAAATAGACATCTTGAGAAATTATATCAGGATAATTTTCTGGTGCAAAAACAGACTCAAAGAGGAGTCAAACTGTTGGGACCAGCAGTGAAAAGCAGGAGCAAGATAAATGACTTGTGCAGATGATTTGACCCGCACCTTTAGAGGTGCAAATCAATATCATCCTGTGCTCCCGGTGATCTCTGCCTTTGAGTTTGTCAGCTTTAAAAATAAAAATAAAAACTGCCAGAGTGGAGAAAAAAAAACAAAAACAGGCACTATAAGGCTTGGATACAAAGAGATAAATGAAAGAAACATCTTACGCTCTCAGCTTTCTCCTTTATTTCACTGCCCAGAGGCACATTTGCTTTTTCATTGGAGGAGTGGAAAAGCATCAGATAATGTTTGGTGTTAGAGGATAGGAACAAGAATAAAGGCTGAACAGCAGGGAGGAAAACCAAAGAGGAGCTCGAAACAATCTGGACAAAGAAAAACAAGATACTAGGAAAACAATAATAACTAAAACAATATCAAATATATTAATATATATATAAAATTATTTTGTTCCTGTTCTATACTTTCGTTGTTGTCAATATGTCATTTGATGCCAAATGTTGATGCAACTATTCCCTTGGCTTACTGCTCCTTTATTGCAAAGGTTTATTGAAAGAGATGCTTCTTCATAACATTGAACTCAGGTGTTTATGTTCTCACCAACATGTTGAATAGTTTCATCTTCTTTAGAAACAAAATGTCAAAATGAGTCAGTTATGTGGCTGAATGTATTACAGTTTTGAGTTTGAACATAGGCTGCATGTACAAAAGCATCCCAATAAATAGGCCTACTTTTAATGTGATTTTTCTTTTAAAATTGTATAGAAAAACACAAGCATGTTGAATGATTTCCTGCCGACACACTGTAGAGTGAAATTCATTACAATAATATATTTTAATAAAAAAGTAAACAGTAAGTTAAATATTACAAGGCTAATTGAAAGCTGTAGATAAAAATGAACAGATATAAAACCTTATCAACATGAAGTTATTGGGATGTAGAGTTTGTTTTTAAGTTTTGTTGTTTTTTTATGGCACCAGTATTGTTCTTTATTGTTTGTTTTTGACAATATAGGAGAGAGAAAATGAGGAAGAAGAACAGCCTTTTTCTCGGGGGATTTACTTTACTCAATAACTTAAGAGAAAATAAAATGGGTTTTTTTTGGTTGTTTTTTATTGGCAAGTTTGTTTCATCACAGAACTTTGAGCACGACTAAAGCAGAAAGCATTGCTGATCCCCATTTGTTTTTACTAAGGTACAATGCAATCATGGTAGTGAAAACAAGACGCGCTCAACAGTCATGAAAATGCTAAAAGCAGAAAAAAATCCAAAACAATGCTGTCCATAAGACATGTTTGCTTACACAATAATATGTATAACTATCCATCTGCATAAACCCAGAGCTTCTGGGATGTGTGAAGACTCACTCTGGGAGTTTATTTGAATATTTATTTGTGTACATTGATATATTAGCTAATACCAAGGTAAACTTTTTTTTTTTTTTCTGTGCCAGCAGTTCTCCCAGACTAATTTAGCCATCATTCCTGTCCACGATTTACAGCTGTTGTAACTTCTGCAGAATATGCCATGTTGTAAACTCGCCTTGTCATGGGCATTTTTATTATTTTCCGACCCCAGTGAGACTTAACGCTAGCCCCAAGCTACTCATATTATCTAACAAGAGCAAAGGCACACAGGCAAAACCTCGTTAGATCAGTCAGAGAAATTATTAGCCAGCAGTGCCCATAAGTCTGCATAAAACCACTAAAATATGAAATAGCACTTTAATATTGCTATTTCATTATCCTGTCAACAGTGGGGTATAAACCTTAAAGATATCCTTTTGCAAAATATGTGTATTTGTTTTCGTCCCCTGGCCGGGTTTTTATCACAAAGAAACCTAGTTATTAACTTAAAGGCAGCTATAGGTTTAAACCGTTCCAGCTGCAATTGAAAATATTTGTACACATACAACTTTATTAGGTAGACCTTTACTTGTATTGTGTTGCACTGAGTCAATGTAGATATGAGGGCTGCGTTTCCAAAATACAAATTAAGATCTGGTCAAAGTGTAGACAATTGCAGTCATGTCGCTCATTTTTTCAAATCTATTATCATCCAATTGCGATTTGCATCCTCAGTTTTCTGTTATTTGCTGACAGCACTGGCAGTCTGTGTGGTCTCCTACTGTCTCAAACCATCTGCTTCAAGGTCCGACGTTTGGAGATGGCATTCCACATTCTGGTTGTAACAAATGGTTATTTGAGCTCCTGTTCCCTCTCCCAAACCATTCTCCTCTGACTCCTTTAGCCCATATGGTTCCAACATAGACTTCATATCCAAAGTCATCTATATCTCTTCCTTTGCCATATATCTTAATAATCTGTCACAACAGATCCAAATTTAAGCTATTAGCTTGGATAAACCGCTAGACAAATAAATAAAATTATGAGTTAGCCATACATATTAACACAAATGTAATAGAACGTAAGAGGCTGCATTATGAGCAACATTAAAGATATTACTTTTATTTTTTTTTTTAAATACTAATAAAAATAAGAAGCTGTTGGATCTCTGATCAAACTAAGCTGTTGATTCACAAATGTATGATTAGCATAATGTTGTCTGTGTTCATTCATGCATAAATAATTAGGTTTAATGAATCTTTGATATGATTGAACAGACTGGGAGCTGCATTTCTGCAACAGACAACAGAAATAAATAAACATTAAAATGAATTAAATGAAACGATATGTAAATTTAGTATGTAAATAACTGAAAAAAAAAGATTATTAGTAGCAGACTAGCTATGTGAAGAATTTAAAACAAATTAGAAATGTTGTGAAGCAGGTTTTACATTGTCTTACTTTCCTTCTTTTACCCTTCTGTTTACCTCCCTCCAGTCCTTTTTATTTACCTATTAGAGCATCGATCCTTTGTCTTTCATAATCAAGGTAATTGACCCTTGCCTGAATTATAGATTTAAGCCAGTATTTACACCTCACTCCTACACCCTAGGCACTTATATTTTTCTCACACCTACTCTCTCTTCCATTGCTATGTTGACACCTCAGGACCGAGTCTTTAAAATCATAATATTTGAAGTATCTGGCAGGTTCGCATCCCAGCGACGTGTAGGGTTGAAGGAGCGACGTTGTCTGATCACGTTCTCCGTTTCTCTTTCAGCTCCGGCAGAGTTTGTTCAGCCGCCGCAGTCCATCGCTCGACCAGTTGGCACCACGGCGATCTTCACCTGCCAGGTGCAGGGTGAGCCTGAGCCTCAGCTCACCTGGCTGAAGAACGGGCAGGTCCTGGAGCCAGGGGGGCATGTTAAGCTCAGGAACAACAACAGGTAGAAGAATATTACCCTCTGCATTTATGGGTCTCCGTTTATAAAATGCTGCGTGCATAAAATGTTGGAATTGTTTGAAACAATTGATTTCCAGTTTACATAGTCGGCAATTGTTGGCTGAATCTTTTTCTGCGAACAACCCAATAATTCGCCATTTAACGTGGGAGCAAAACATTTTATGCAAAAAGTAAAGATTGAGTTCTTTACTCAGAAAAACATTCTAATAATCTGATTAAAACCAAATACTTCTTATAAAATCCCGTGAACATCCTGATGCCAAACGCCACTTTCAACTTGATGGGCCTCGAGGTTTATGCCTAAGTGAGATGTGTTTATCAACTACAGTGTGTATTCAAGGCTCCATCTGGATGCTACTACGGTTACAGAGTACCAACTACGCAGGATGGGAAAAACTAAACAGGCTGTGCAATTCATTGATTTCTTCTTTTGTGATACTCACTTTATGCTCCAGGGTCACAGGAGGGTTGGAGCCGCTCCCATTTCTCACTTATTGAGAAGGCATGTATACAAGCTTAAAGATAATTAAGTAGATATTTGATGGTTTAAAAAAAAAAAAAACAATCGGTACCATCTACTGGCAAACTCCAATCCTTACTGGAATATATACCAGCATTTGTAGTTAAAATTAAGCCACTTTTTAGACGTTTATGAGAAAATTCTGCATTTTAGGATGATTTACAATTCTGAGTTGACTTTAGTGGACAATTTGCCTGTGTGGGTGTTTGATCAATTTGTCTCTGTTTTGGTCCTGTGGCGCTGGACCCGTTGCACCCCGTCTGCTTACTGCGATGAAGGGCTCCGTCGCCTCCCCATCCAACCCACAGTGAACTTAGGAAATCTGGAATTTGATAAATGCCTGCGAGATTTTTTTTTTTTAAATATGTTGTATTTAATAACTTCTCATTTAGTGGACAAATGCTCCCTGTCCTACTCCTTTTACGCATGTGGTTTGAATCTTTTTATGTGTGCATTGTTTCCATCCTTCCCCTAATCCTCTTGTGAGATGGTTGAAAACTGAACTTTGTCTACATGAATATGGGTCAAAATCCCATTTTAAAACGAGCTTTTGATGCAAGTTTTTTTTTTTTTTTTTATAGATTAAGGCACATCCAAAGTTCAATTTTCCCAGTTGACCCTGGCCACAGTTATCCAAGTACATCATTATTTTTCATGAAAGAAGAATGAAGTAAATGTATTGAATGAAATATGCTGGAGAAAAAAAAAATCAATGCTTACACTTCGCTGCAGTGAGTGAAAAGAGCAGACATACCCATTGCTCACATTAATTTCTCCACTCCTACTTGCATCTACTAGCCTGTATTAGCGAGACAGATGGAATGAGAGAATGCTAAAGGCAGAAAGAGAACAGGAAAGGAATGGATGAGAAGCCCGACTGAAATGTTGAATTAAAAAGGGTGGAAATGAACGAGCACTTCAGGGAGAAACGATGAGTCTGCAGGAAGAACAAATGGGCAAAGAGGAAGAGAGACCTGAAAGATGGAATGAGTAGTCGGAGCGTCACTTCGTTTCCTTGTCCCTCCGTTACAGATGACCCGCTGTAATATGAATCCCATGCATCACAAACTGAACTCTGTGATTGGGTACAGAGGCAGACCTCAGCTTGAGCCCCACCATTAGCTAATGAGCCCATAAACTCAGCTAGGTGGCCAAGAAATGCAATCAGGCGTGTGGAGAACAGAGCAGCTTCAAGAGCATCTTAAGACTGTGTCACTGAACTGCACAGTGGGTGGAAAGAACATGAAACAACGTCATTCTTTTTCACAGCTGGGTGCAATAATGCAGATGTGAAGGTGTTTAAAGCTGTTCGGAGGATTGCGCTCGCGTCCTGGGAGATAAATTGTTGTCTGCAGAAATACTCTGAATGAACCAAACTGAAATTAACACCAAGCTAAATGTTTATTTGAACCCTTGTTGGTGGAAATCGGTATTTATTCATTTTTTGCTATTTTCTTCAAACGTAGATCTTTATAATATCAATATTGCTAAATCTTTAAGCAGCCGTGAATGTTGAGATGATGAGGTCTTGATGCTGTCAGCTCCTGACTGGTTAATTCTCAACATTTAATTTAATTGGATGTGCACCTGATTTATCTTAAGGTAACTCCTAAAACACTGATTCTCTTATTTTTCTTAGAGCATAAATGCTGACTTCTGTTTTTAATGGGGGGAAATGTTACATTTGATCAATTTTCAAAATAACATGAAGCCACCTTTATCGGTTTGTTTTGGATGGTGAAATAAATGTTAAAAGATTAAAAGATGTCTGTTAGTAAAGATTAAAATAGTGGGATATAATTATTGGTATTTTAGACCTAAAGACAAACAGTCCAGCTTTGGAATCATATGCAGAGTTATGATTCTGCATATGAGCTGAACCGACTGTTCAGCTCAGTCGGTTTTGTCTCGACTTCTTGGACTTGCCTCCACGTCTTTAAAATTGACTCAGATTTTGAAAAAAATACTTGCGAACATCTCTGCGTCACAGTTGTGGATGGTATGAATTGTGCTTTGATTCTCCACTTTGTACAACTTTTGTAAAGGCATGTTGAAGAACAGCTTCAAGTTCAGAACGAATGAATAATAAGTTCCATTAAAGACCAAAGCTTTTAACGACGGGTGAACGATGTTGCATTTCTGCAATAGCTCACACCGACTGTTAAAATGCTAAACATTTCGTTCTTACAGTTATTGTTTCTTTAATAGTTAAATTATTGTCAGTGAAAGCCAATCTTCTCATTAGTAACATTTGATTATGTTTTCAATCAGTTTTAGCCACACAGCAAAAATTTGTATAAAGGCATTAATACTAAAATGTTTGTTACTCTGCCTAGCAGTGGGGCCTTCGGTAAATTTTACATTTAACCAACGTTGTTGGAAAGCTTGTAGAGTTTCATCTGAAGTCAAATGTTTTAGAAATCAAAAAATATCAAATTAGATCAGGCACAAGTTACCTTCCAGTGGCACCCAAATCGGAAGTAATGACATGTAAATAAATTCAAGAGCTGCACGCGGCAGAGTTATCCGGCTCCACGTGTATATTCATGTGTTTATGTACTCATATTATGGCTGATGGTGGAGGATTAGAGGATATACAGTACAAAAGCCCCTGTAGAAAGATTTTGATTAAGGTGGTGTGGCTCACATTACCATGTGTTTGTGTGCATGCACATAGAAAGACTTCTCCTCTTTGCCATTTCCCATGACTCTGACCTTCAAGTGCAAATCGGAAGCAGAATCGATTGTACGTTTAATTCACTCGCGCGTTTGCATGTGCATTAATCAAAATTTGAAAAAAAAAAAGCAAGCAAGCGCGTATATTTGCACAAATAGGCCTGTGGTGCATAGCCTCATTCATTTCACACATGTGCATAATAAAACATAAAAATTCACTATCATGCTGACCTTTACCCCTCATCTGAATGCATAATCCACACACCGAGAAACGGAGGGAGTGAAGCTGGCTGAATGACAGGACAGAAGAGTCGACTTGGCGCTCATGGTGAATCGTCACACCTCAAAAGACTCTGTCACACGCAGCAGCACACTCTCCTAAGCACAAACAGACACGCTGCTTTGTAAGGCCTTTCATTACCAGCCCCGACTGACCAGGCTCCTGTGAAACACGTTTCCTCAAAGCCTCTGTTAAAGCTGTTGCTAATTATGCATATGAGGGTTTACCTCATCCTCATGTCTGCAAAGCAGCAACGCATGATCAGCCAATACGCGCACGCTGTGATCTCTCATCAGACGGCACAACGATATGAAAGCTCAGTCGGCATTGTCTTAAAGTGAAACTGTGGCCGATGACAGGAAATAATTAATGTGTAACTTGTTCCAAGTGAGCGTGTGAGCGGCGTGCTCTTTAATTTAATTAACGGCCAACATCTGAGAACCGCCTTCCACGCTGATGTGGAAATTTGTAGTTGAAATGGTCTCAAAGTTCGTTTCCCTTCTTTTCTACTTTTGCCTGCTTTTTGGAGGGTTGTGTTTTCTCTCTCTTCACCCCATGCATTTCTTCCTGCCCCATTATATCTGGAGACGAGGCCTGGGCATTGGCCTTGACCTCTGACCTGCCTATAATCAGTCATATCCTTTGGTCCTTCCCTCCTCTTAAGGCGCAGGCAGCTCCGCCTCCCTTCCCCCTCCATCCACACCTCTTCCTCCTGTTCTCTCTTTGTCCCCATATTTTCCTCCTTTTCACTCTCGCTGAATCCAGAACGGCCCCACTGCCTTTTGATGGGGCGCTGCTCGGAAACAACAGAGGGTAAACATGGACTAAGCAGCTGAACAACAGATCCTAAAACCCCACTGTCAGCTCCCCCTCCACCCTGACCCGCTGCCTCATCCGTCAATCTGTGAAGTGACCTCAAACTGATGAGTAAATGATGCTGTCAGCTTGTCAGGACAGGACAGCTTGGTTTAGGGCGCTCACAACAAGCGAACAGCCTGAATTCCAGTCTTACGCCTCCCATATCCTTTCTTCTCTTTCGCCTTTCTTCCTTTTGTCCCTCGCACATTGTGTACATCCAGGGTCTAATGTTGCATATCAATGTGAACTGTGTGATTGGAATAATCATTTAAATTGCAAAGCGACCTTCATTGAGTTGTGTCTCGAGAGGACCATGAGAACTACCATAAAACACAGATGTGTTTCAGTTTTGGAAGTTAAGTTATGTACCGAACTGAATCGGGAATAAAAAATGTGTAGCATGATAACAAGTTTTAGAGGAAGCTTTGAAGCTAAAAAGTATATATATGGATTACAGCTTGCTTTATTGATAATATGATCATTTGTTCAGGTGACACAAATAGACATTTGGGCTCCAGCTTATTAATTTTATTTGTTTTTTGAGTGTGATTGTGGTGTCTTGTCTTTTATTATTTTAAAGATGCATTTTTTTCTTGCCTTTCTTTCTTGTGCTATGTGGTTTATTTTTAGTTTCACATTGTTTTCCTCATGATGTATAAATAAATAAATGTACTCATTTGGTTCAGAATTCTGTAAAATTGATATTTAAAATCGTTCCTTTCTTATGCTTCTTTTTTCACAAGTGTTTGTAATGCAATTTGATTACATGAACACAGACTCATCCATAAATACCAACAGAAGTGTTTTTTATTATTATTTTTTTTATTAAATTATGGTGCATTTCCTTTCCACTAAAAACAAAGTCAGATTTTCTGAATTTCCTGTTAGGAATACAAGAACGACATCCCCAAAGTTTGAATATTAACTGGGAAAGTTGGAAATTACCCAGCATTCCTGAGTTGGTATCCAATATGCCCTCTGCACATACAAAATTTAGTGCAAGTTGCAGGTATAAACAGCATTCCCTCTATTTTTTTTTGACATGTTCCTTTGGAGTGAAGACAAATACAATGATGTTGGCTTCTACTGGTAATCTAAATTACCCCCAATAACATAAACAATCTGCCACTAGCACTAGTTTTCTGACATGCATGTGTAATGCCAGTCCCAGATTCTCGACACAAATCAAGCGCACTATTGTACCAACTTGTACTCTAACATATTTTTGTCGTTTGTTCATTTCTACTTAAACTTTCATGTCACAGTAAAAAAGTGTTCAACACCACTTCTGAGCTACACTTCAGCAGGATATGATCACACGTCTGTGGCTTGTCACACACTTTTGAATGTTACTGTACCTTGTCAACAATCAGAAAATCCCCCCTCGCCTCCCTCCACTTCCTTTCGCACACACAGGGGGCCCATCAAGCCCCGGTGGCACCGGTGGTGCTTCCCGAGGGGCCTCCTTATTTTTCCTGCTTCTCTGGCATCTGGTCAGACTGACTGCCATCTAACACTCTATCCATCGCAAATATGAAAGGCTGTCACAAATATAATGGTTGATTGGCAAGCTGAGGCCTGGCGTACAGCCACCTTCAGGGTCAGAGGTGAGATTGGTTGGACCTTATTGACCTGATAACGATACAGATTGAATCCACCTGGCAGGCTGGGTGGAATAATGGCTGTTCCACCTCGCAGCCTATTCTGCCGCACATAGCTGTATCCCAGCACATCTATTTTGAAAAGGAAATGGAATGATTTAATTCTGCGTACTGACCCAGAAACTGAACCATACGCCACTATTGAGTCCTGAGATGCCACTTTTTTTTCTTTTTTTTTTTTTTCCTTATGCCCCATTTTCCGGATCCAGGAGGTGTTGAAATTTAACCCTCCAGGCTGACATGCTGTTCTTTCCATAAATTACTTGCAGTTCCTTGGTGGAAGTTGGTGGCGTCTTGATAAATTTTGCTTCAACACTCCAAGGATGAATCTCGTCCATCAAAGGGAGATGACATTTAGCTTGGCAGGCTCTCACAAACAGCAGGTGACAGATTAGGGACGTACTCTGAGAGGTTGAAATCATGTGCCACTCACTTTTCCTGTTTAAACTTAATGCACAGCAGAACCTAAATAAAAAAGAAAAGTCCTGTTAATCTCTTTAAAATGTCACAGTCGGGGGGGTTCTTGACATCAGCTTTATTTCAATAGCACTTCTACATAGCTCACTCTTTCGCTTGTCGCTGCTTGTGCTTTGTGAGTTTGTTCTTCCATATATTAAAGAATAAATAAAATAGTCTTGGCTTAAAATAGAGAAAAGAAACGTATAAAATCATAGGTTACCCTCACCTCCATAGTGTTGAAAATGTTTCAATACATGTGTGTGTTCTTGTCTTAAAACCTCCACACATAAGCGAATATATATTGTGCATATCCATGCACAATCGCATACAAAGCTGCCTTATATGTTTTCTTTAAGAAGATATCTGCCATGTGAGTGGGAAGGCAACCAAGCAGAGATAGAACCACGAGGACAAAGAGCAGTGAGTGGCAGCAGTGCAGTAGAGAGTGGGGGGCATATATGCGTGTGTGTGTGTGTGCGTGCGTATCTATAGGTACATGAATTCACATGTGTGCGCAGGCAGATGAAAGGTTTTACTGATGCAGGAAAATTACATTTTTTGAAACCCTGAAATGGGTGTATTGGATCCTAGGGGAGTTTCAGGACACGACGTATGCGGTTTGCATGAGTGAGGACGGTCCGTGCATTCCTCTGCTGTCTGTCATGCAGGAATTTGTGTCACAAATCTCTTTGCTCTCACTCAGCAGAGCACCAGGCTTTGTGCGCTTGACAGAAATAATGTCCCATTTACATTTTATGCTGTATCCTCTACTTTCTCCCCAAGACATGATGCAAATAGATTTAAGTCCATTTGCTTAAATGCAGACATCTTTAGTTTTGGACATTTATTAAATTATCCACTGTTTCATAACATCTGAGCTGTGCTGTGACCAGCCAGTTTTAACATGCAATGCTGTATCACAGTTTCCGCCACAAACTTTTTTCCCTCTGTTTCACATGTTTTAGCGTAATCACGAACCTAATAAATGCCCATAACACAGGACAATATGACAGTGCTTTCATTTTTTTTTTCCCCCAGCAAGGAGCCACCAAATTGTTCAGAGCGCAGCATACATGACATACAGTGCCATAACTCTTGAACGCATGCACACCAACACTGAGTGATTCCACAAGGTTAGGTGACATTTCTGCCATCGGCGGCGTTACATCAACATGATAGATTAAAATGGTCCACACCTCAGTGGTCCGCGTTCTGACTCACCTGGAAATTTGTCCTCATGTACCCCAACGTCATTTATTTATCACGGCTGCCACCAGGCAGCAGACACTGCGATTGTGCTGTTGTGACACTGAAATAGTGTGTTTGCAAGTTAACGTTCAAAAGGTTGGTGTTTTGCAAATAATAACATACAGTATGAATGTATAATATAATGTATAGTGATATAATAATGTATGAATGTGAAAATATTCATACACCACTTACTCTTTTTTTTTTACATTCACAAACTTCATTGTGTCTAATTAGGAATTAGTGTCTTAGAGCTACCATCAGTGGTGCCGAATTTTAAATTAGAATGACAATTATACTTTTTTAATTACGGTGAAGATACATGTATTCAAACACTGAATTTCAAATAGAATTAAAAATAAAAAAAAAGAAAGCTGTGGCATTCATTTGATTTCGGATCCGGTTTTCTCTGGTGCCTCTAAATGAGAACCAGTCCAACTAACTGCCTTCAAGAATTCACATAATTAGTACATACTTATCATCTAGCATCTGTGGAAAAAAAAGTTTCTCCCATATTAGCATAAAAAAATAAATGAACACACCAGACAAGTGATTGATACATTTTTTTAAACTTTAAAATAGAGCATATTATGTTAGAATGTCCCAATCAAAATCCAAATGGTAATCAGTGGAAAGTCTTAAACTGTTATTTATGCGAGTTCTCCATTCAGTCTGATTGACATCCAGTATACATGTCTTTGTGTTGGAAAATTAATTTGTTATTGCACCATTTCAAAGTGTTCAAGGGTGGGAATATTTAGTCCGTGTACAGAAAGCAGTTAATACACAATGTTGAATACTTGTGAAAGTACTGTGGTGTTAGTTTTCAGTTTTAGAAACTCAACTCTTCCATCTTCTTTTTGTCTCTGTTCGCTCTTCCTCCTCCTCCTGCTGCCTCCACTGCTCTCAAAGCACCCTGACGATCTACAGCATCAGCCAGGAGGATGAGGCCATCTACCAGTGCATCGCTGAGAACAGCGCTGGCTCCACTCAGGCCAGCGCTCGGCTCACCGTGTTGTGGGCGGATGGACTGCCTGGCGAGCCCACCCAGGTGCAGGCCGAGGCCCTCTCCCCCACCACCATTCAGGTGTCCTGGAAGGAGCCCAACCAGAACACTCAGGACATCATCGGATATGTGCTGCACATTCGCAAGACATCAGGTAGGGCTTCTAGACTGAAACTAGAAATGTATGTTGACACCTCTGTTGCTGTTTTTAAGAAATATTTTTCCAAGTCTCACAACATGAAGATTTGACACCGAGAATCCCCAGTGAAAGGATGCAAACTAGACAAATCCAGATTTTTTTTTTTGTTTTGTTTTGTATTTATCTTTGTCTAGGCTCATTTTGTCACACTGACAGTTCTGTTTACTCTGAGAGTAGCTATTACTTACTGTGTGATCTGATTTCAAATTTAGAGCTTTAAGTAGTTTTAGACAAATTCGGGAAACACTGGTATCCAATCCAGATGAGCTTTAGCCCCCATGTGGCCGCATATTTTCAGCACAGTGAATGCAATTGCACCTTGGGCTACAACAAAGAACATATAATGTGTCTTAACATATGTAAGAGATTCAGCAGAGGAGATCTTCTCTTCACAGGCGTTTCAACAAAAAGCACTAAATATACATAAAACTGAGTCTGAATGCATCTCTTGCCAAAGCCTACTTGGCTTGTTTTGTCTTTATTTTTGCATTCAAAGTGAAGGCGAAGACTGAGTGCAGTGCCAAAGCTGGAAGGTCATTCTTTGAGTCCTGGATGCTGCCAGGTGTAACTTCTGCTGCATGCTCATATCTGAGACTTATGCTGGTCTGATCTTCTGAACTGGCATTTTAATTCAGATCAGAGCTCGACATGAAGCGTAGGAGGACGGAAACGTGCGGTGTACCGACCCATGAGATGCGTGATGGTGAACATCGGACATCTGATGGTTGTCAGCGATTCAGACCTTACTTTAAATTTCCAAAAGCAGAATGAAAACGGGAAAACCCAATAATTATTCAAAACATTCAGTGCATATTGATTGAAAGGCTTAGCAAAGTCAACCATTAGTCTTACTCCACTTTATCTTATATTCTTTAGAAAAAAACTTCATTATGTGGGTTAAAGATGAGAGTGATTAATTGTAAAAGAGTGTCGTAGTATGGATGTTTGTGTGGAATTACATTTTTGATTTCAGGCTTAAAATGATGCACATTTGTTATTGAATCACCAAACACATTTGTCATTGCCAAGACTGAGAGGTGTAAGGTTTTTTCACACACTGACACGCACACTTTCACTCGTCCAAAACCTGTGAGACTCACATCGGATGGTAACCTCAGTATTTCTCTAGGATGGGTAATTAAGGGCCCCGGGGAGGACCAACCCGTAGGATCTGCTGTAATTACCAGCAGATCGAATGGCCCGACAGACTGAGGAATGGGTGTAGATAGCAGTTATGGCTGGGTCTGTCTGAATTAAAAGCAATAAAAATCCTGTAACCTGTCCAACTCTCCCGTTTACCCCGTTTATCCACTCATCACTCCACCCTCCACCCAATTACCCCATCATCGAATCTTTAGGCTCACGGGGCCAAACTGGAGTACTTATTAACTCACAGAAGAACCGCTGTAAAATCAAGGAAGTGGACAATAATGACAAAAAAAAAAATACAATTTATATATCACATTTTTATATTATGTTTTATTTTCTCTCTAATAGAAAACATTTTCATCTCGCCAGCCGTTCATCTCCTAAATTAGAACCTTTCAAAATCAACTCCTTCTAACAGCATCTTCTTTCTCCGCCATCTTCTCCCTTCCAGACCCGCTGGAAATGGAGTACGAGGAGGCGGTCAGTAAGGTGACACTGCAGCAGGTCATCCGTGACCTGGAGCCCTCCACCAGTTACACGTTCTACGTCAAGGCTTACACATCCCACGGAGCCAGCAAACCCTCGGAGAGCGTTGCAGAGAGCACTCACGGCGAGGGTGGGTCTGACTTGCAGAGGAAGCTCATCTCTCACCATTAAAATCACTTACCGCAGCGTGCAAGAGAGCAGGATCGGACCAATTACCCTGGGATTACTTCTTTAGTATCTTAGACCTGATTGATGATGCCTGCTAATCTGGTTTGGTTTAGCTTCAGATTTGACAATTGTTAACGTCAGATCGAAAAGCTGATTACAAAGATTATTAAACATAGAAGATAATAAATATGATACATACAAATGCAATCTAATTTTGACATATTGTTGATCACTTGCATTTGGTTTATTTTTCTAAATATTAAAAGACCAAGCAACCCCATTGTTGTTAGAAATTCAAGTATTTTTGTTAGTTTTCCCTATGCTGTTGACTAGTCTGTGTTTTACGGTGATCCTTTTTCAACCAGTTCCCACCTGCTGCTGTTCTTCTGACTGACATGTTGTTTTGCGTTGCAGTTCCCGCTCCTCCTTCCCTCTTCACCAAAGTGTTGAACAGCAGCGTTGTACAAGTAACGTGGGACTCTTCCTCTAAGATGGGCCCACATCAAGGCTTCAGACTCTACTACAGGAGAGCACACACACCACTGTTTGTTGGTCCCATCCACTTTCTTCGCAACATCACTCAGTACAACATCACTCAGCTCGGTGAGGCCCACTGCTGCACAGCAATTGCAAGTTATGATGAGGGGGGGCGGGGGGGGGGTGTGTTTTGTTGGCATTCAAACTAAGATATTCTTAAGCTGCTACAATTGTGAGATGATTTGCCAAAATGTATTAACAATGGCACAATTTAATGTTTGCTACAGAAAATAGTTGGATGATGGGCAAATGTAAATTCTCTATATTTTCTCTTCTAATGCACAAGACTTAAGAAGCCAGTAAATGTAATGGTTCTTCAGGCTTTTTGAAAGTTGTAATGTCTTTTCGTGGGACTTTGGCTGCTTTATGTACATTTTAGACACTCTCTACTTCCTAAATCTTGGCTAAACGAGAGCTCTGATGCACTGATTCTCATTCTATCCAAGGAAAATGTTGTTGTATTATTATTTTTAAATGCTGTATTTCCTTCATGGCTCATGCTGCAGTAACTACCATCACTTCAGGATGATGGTAGTTAATGTCCTGCTCAGTACTGCAGTGTAATCTAATGTCCTCAGAAGGATAAAAGTGAGAACATAAAGCACATCATTTTAGAGAAACAACAAAAAAAAGCATTTCTTTACCATAATAATGTTAATTCTCTAATCGTTTTCAGATTAGGAAACATATTCTTTCTTTCCTTCTGAGAATAGTTTTAGGTTCATGTTCGGTGTCCTGTGATGTAAGCTCTGTTTTAGTCTATGAACAAATGTGCAGAGGGCTTTACACACAGAGTGGTATTATGCATTCTTTATAAAGTCATTAAACATCATCAATCACAGTTCTTATACTTAAGGTTAAATAAAGAATGATGTTCCCAATGCTAGCATCTCTCATTAAGGTTGTCATCTAAAATGATTATCCTGCCATGAAAGACTTAGCAATATGGATTACATTACTAAATATTAAAACTGAATTCATATGGTTAAAGAGCTCAACAATATCTTATTCTGACTAAAAGTTGAAAAGATTATAATTTTTTTTTTTTACCTTTTTTCTGTTTTACTCTCTTCAGATTCTTCTATGGTTTATGAGATAAAGCTGCTTGCATACAACCAGCACGGAGACGGGAATGCCACCACCAGATTCGTCTCACTTCGCGAGGCACTGGAAAAATCTGGTGATTTATTATTTTTGTTTGAATAACCGCCATACTGTCACACATGACCCTCTTCATCTTCTCTCTGAATACATCAAGTTAACCCATCATTCCTACGTGAACCTCACCGTTCCCTCACCAACACGTTCTGCGTTTCTTCAGTGCTGGACGGCTCGTGTGACTGTGTGAAAGACGAACACAGCAAAACCTCCACCACCGGCATCATAATTGGAATCCACATCGGTGTGACTTGCATCGTCTTCTGCGTGCTCTTCCTCGTGTTCAGCTACCGTGGCAGGTCAGAGCAAACATCCCCGGCAATGAATGAAAACAACCTGCCTGCATTTTCTAGGGTTAATGTTCATACAGCAGTAAAGTGTGTTATATATATGTGTGCGTGTGCGTGTGTGTGTGTCTGTTGGTGCAATCTCCAGGCTAATGATGTGTAAGACAGTTCAGGCCACCCCCCAGGCAGGGCACAGCGCAGTCCTGGAATCCTCTTCCTCTTCTCAGGGGGCCTCTGGGCTCAACAGGGCTGCCAGGAGAGAGATGGAGGTCAATGGCAGCGCTGCAGGGAAGAAAGTGGTCGACAGCAACGAGCTGGAGAGACTCTTCACTCAGCCCAACACGAAGGATGCCTGCATGGTGTGTGCTGACAAACAGAGCTGTGGTTCAGACGTAAAGTAGTGGTTCTTTAAACACATATTTAAATTGATTTTGCAATGTTTTCGGTTTTTTTTCCTCGTTTTTTCTGTAAGAATAAGAATCAGCCCTACTGAATGAAGTCTCGGCTCTTCACTGAAAACACACAACCCAAAGTTTTAGTGTGCAGATCCAGAATCCCACAAAATTTGAAATGTATTACATTTGTTTTGTTTTAGTTTTATTAATAAACTGAGGTACATTTACCACTACAATAGTGAAAAATGCAGCCACGGCCATCAACAGTATGAGGGTGAGCTCCAAGTGATGTGGCACTCAGGCACTCTACTTTGTTTTTGCTCTTTTTCATGCATATGCAATTCCCATTGAAGAAAAAAACTGAAATAATGAAATTATGAATTATTCCAAATACTGACACATTTTTAAAAAGTCAGTCATTAATTTATATTTAGAGTAATAAGTTCCAAAACAAAGCATTTTCAACAAAAAAAATAACATTAAGTATGTGGTTTAAACATATACACATTTTGTGAAAAAACTTGACAGATAAGAAAATAAACTGTAACTTAAATGACTTCACACACAGATCAATAAACCCAAGTACATGTTTTAATACAAATTTCTCACTTTCTTTTTTGTCACTTATCCAAATTCTTTTCTTAAATATTTTGTTATCTCTGTTAGCATCTAATTTATTATTTACCAACCATTGTAGAAACTGTTTTCTGTCATGATTCCTCCTGACAGCAGTCTGGTGTTTTTGTATATGTGATGGAACTGGTTCACGGTGCCGTTGATACTTTAAAAATGTGGAGTTGCTGCTAATGCACCCGTATTTTTGTCGTGTTGTAAGCAACGTGTGAAGCAGCCAAAATAAATTTTTACCTGTCAGGAACAGTCTAATTTAACACTTAATCTTTTTTTTTTCAGTCCACAGAGTTAAAGTTGAGCTTTTTATAAATAAATGTTGCACTTAAATAGACATAATCACTTTGTGATCTTATAGCTAAATAATATGCTAAAGTTAAGCAGTAGGTACTGTCTGAAAAAAGTGAAAAAAAAAAAAGAATTAAAAGGGGAACATTGTGGTCTTTTAAACATCCATGTTGGTATTTGACTTGCATCTCTTGTTTGCTTGTTTTTTTTTTTTTTCAGTCAAACTCTTACATTCTGAACAACACCCAGCTGTCGACGATACCTTTGGATGAGTTTGTAGAGGAGAGGGAGACGCCGTTTCAGGAGCACTCTTCAGTCGCTGCTGCTCAGCCGGACCAAGGCTAATCATGTATGAAGGCCCGTTCACATTCGACACTTTTAGTGTCCACTTAGACTTTTCTCTCACTCAGGTCGACAAGTGTTTCTTTTCAAAGTATTCTTTCCTTTTGTGCAAAGAAATTTTTTTATGAGTAAGTTAAGAGGTTCTGGAGGATCTGGGACGGTTTGATGGGATGTTTTGTTCATTTTATGGTGTTTGGCAGCACAGAAAATAGAGACCCCTGAATGTCCTTGTTGAAAATGTATTTTTATGTTTATATATATATGAGCTGTCGCTGGGGAAATTTGAAATAGTCACAAAATTGCATCAATTTGTGCACACAGGTGTAATTTACGCTATTATTTTTGCATTAAAATTTTCCTACAAAATAACCTGCAAAATCAGAGTCATAATATTTCATGAAACATTCCCAAAAAGAGAGAATGTTGTAAGGTCTGCTGGATGGTGCTATATAAAAACAATTAGCTGGATGAGCCCCAAATATATAAAATGCTTTGTTCTGCTGTGCAGAAGTCAGGTTTCCTGATTTTGTGACTACTTCACATTTTTTCTGAGACCAGACTTTGAGATGCACATGCATACCCACATTCTGACCTTCTCATCCCTTCGTCGAAGCGGTTATAAGTTCTTGGTCTTATCTCTGTGCATCTGTGGATGTCAAAGACTCGCTGCCTGCTCTTAACCACCAATGAGTCCACCTCCGTACTCAGAAAACCTCAACCTTCTTCCAGGGATTCGATATCTTCTGTCTCAGGACTTTATTTCAGTAATATCAACATTTTTTTTTATGAGTTTTTGGCCTTCATGCAGGTTCTAGACTTGGCTGTGTGAACCTTACAAGTGGATTTAAGCCTACCTCAGCCGGAATGAATGTGTTGCGGGAAGCTGTAATGACTTTACCTTCCCCTGTGCTCACGATCACTCGACAAATTTGGAGGAACCAGTTGGTTGCGTAACTGCGACATCAGGTGCTGCTCTACCTCAGAAGTCAACAATCGTCTCTCCTTCTTAATGATGTAAAAACGGACAAAAGAGCATCCAACATAAAGCACTTCCAAATGCTGAAATTATTGTTCTACCTCAAGATAACAAAGTTAATGTTGTCACTGTTGTTGTAGTAGTTTGTTTTATTTTTTTTATTGCATAATGAAGACCCTTCTTTTTCTCCCCTTGTTGTGAAGTCCTGGCTCCCCTCCCCGCCGTGTTGCTGAATGAGATGTTTGTAGAGTGTCGGTACCTCATGCAAGATGACAGACGGACAACATTGTATACAATGAGTTGAAAAATATGTGTGAGCTGAGTTGGGAGCTATCTTCCTTTTTATTTAAAGGTCACATTTGTCAATAGCGATAGGTTGAGTGTAAGGAAAAGTTCATTAGAGATACACTGCGTTGCTGTTTATATCCTCACGAGTATTGAAGATGAAAAAGATCTGATATTTATTGTCAAGCTAAACCAGAAACAGTATATTATCAATGCAACTACAGGTGGTGCAGTGATTATTGTCCCTTTCTGGGACAATAAAGGCTGTTTCTATTATATTCTTCTATTTTATTAATACTCTATAGTTTTGTTTTTAATCGATTTAATCCTATCAGACAGATAATGGAGAAATAAAGAAAAAAATGAAATTATTTTTCTATGATTACTGGTGTTACCACTTTAATGACTACATTTTAGTAAGTTTTTGCTGGATATGAGAAGATCAATGCTACTCTTTTATCTATCTCTCCATCCGTTTTTGTCCAGCTGGCAATCAGAGAAGTTGAGTCAGCAGAACCGGGCAAAAACGTTTAACAACAAATGTGTAGCTAATTACTCTAGATCTCTATGCTGTTGGTTAGTAAAAGAAGCAACAGCATCCCAGAACACAAGACTTGGCTTATTTACACTGCCTTATTCAAAATATTCAAACATTTTAACTTTGTCGGTCCGTCTACAAACCTTAATCAAAGTTATTGGGATTTTATGTGAACCAACTAGACCAAATAGTGTATATTTGTGGCGTGGTGGAAAAATAATACATTGCTTTGAAAGATCTGAAAAGTATGGTGGGCATAAATATTCAGTTCCCTGGGTTCAGTGGATTGAGACCAGATTTGATCATCAGTTTTCAAAATCTTCCTACAAATTTTGAGTTATAATTAGACTTTGACCGGACTGTTCTAAAACATTAACACTTCCTGATTTAGACATCTCTATTGCAACTCTGACTGGATGTTAAAGCTTGTCAGCCTTATTCCTGTCAACTCCGACTAGTTCCTCCTAACAAAGGCATCCCCAAAGCAAACTGCTAGAAGCACATTGCATAGCTTTATTTCTACAAAACTTTGTTTTGTTTTGGCTTACAGTGATAAAATTGAAAAGGTTTAAGGGAGCTGTACCTAGTTTTAGCTGACCTTAATATAACTTGGCTTATTTTAACTTAAAGACAGAAAATGATGGAGGAGGTTGTCATATATCAACATAATCTATCCACCACAATCACTAATCTTTTTTTTTTTTTTTTTTTGCGTGTGTGTAGATAAATAGCATATAAAGAGTGGTATTGATCCCTCATCAAAGCTAGAACCTAAATGTGGATTTTTAGCTGCTGTTGTCGACATCACACATGTGATTTGGATATTAAAAAAAAGACCAAATATGAGTTTCCAAAAAAGAAAAAAGTAATCGTATTTTTCACAATACAGATTGACAGCAGTGTATCTCTAACACTTTTATGAATATTTGTTGCTGCATTACTTTTTGGTCTTGTTTTGTTTTGTTGTCTTTAGCATTACATCACCTGGCAATTTCTTTTTAAAAAATCAGTAGCCTTTTACACATCTGGTGCCCAGTAGATGAAAAATATTCCATGTCTTTCTCATCTACTGTAACTCTGCCCATAACCACCACAGCTGCTCAGCCGTCTCCCTCCAGACTCTTCAGGATCACCTGCCTTTCTAGACTCTGATGGCTTCAGACAGAGAGCGGGGCTGAATGAAACATTCACATAGAGATTGTTGTGTTGCTAAACAATCACAGGGCCTCTCTATGCAGCTCAGTGCTCTCTGTCATCACAGATGCATTTTGGTTACCTACCTCAACCCTGTTATTGGCCTTTTTCTCAGGTCCTAATAAAAGAAACTATCGACTATGAACAGTAAAGCAGTGAATTTTAGTACACAGACAAACACAAAAACGATACACGGCCGCACAAAATGGAGGGAGAACCTTTCAGGACCTTTATGTCAAACACTAACTATGTCAACACTTCATACTTCATTTCTAGTTCTAGATGTGAATGTGCTTCACTTTTTTTTTATTTTATTTTCTCTCACTTGTGGTGTGTTTGTGCCAAGAAAGCTGAGAGAAAAAAAAAATGGGTGACACAACTCACACAATTCCACACGATTGGTTTATTGATTTTCCTCTCTGGCTAAGACTGACTTATGACCTTAACTTGACTAAATTCAGATTATTTATAAGAGTGGGAAAATAAAATAAAAAAAATAAAAAACTTTCCTCGTAACTCGGAATGCGAAACAGCCTAACAAAGTTCCTCTCTTAACACAATTTTCCAAAAATGTGGAAAGTAGAGTTGTACGAGTCCCCCCAACCTTCTGCAGTCATTTTCACGTGTTATGCAAACCAGCACTTCTGTACTGTATATGTGGTTACCATCTCAGTAATCATTATAGATCGTCTCTAGCTGTATGCCTTTTAAATTATGTACACTTAATTCTCTGCAGATGTTCTTGCATATACTTCTTGTACCTAATTGTTAATATCACATTGGACGTGCTGGGGGGGGGGGGGGAATGCAGTAAACTGTCAAAATAGTCGATCAAACGTTGAAGCTAAATGTCTCCTCTGTGTATATTTATTAGCCACCAATGTGATATTTTCCCTCCAGGGCTACTTGCAGCGAGAATCAGTGTTTTATTTAACCTCTGTTGGGAGTAGTTTCACTAGGGATATGAGTAGTGTGATTCTCTTCTGTACTTCGTTTCCCCGCCCCTCGTTGTAAATGAAGGTTAATCTCTTCCTGCAGGAAATTGCCCACCCTTGTGGATGTGACAGGTCTGAGTGCCATGCTATTTAACCTGATCCACCAGGTCTTTGGTTCAACGGCGATCATGTTTGCGCGATTAGACTTTGATAGGTCAGGCTGTCATGTTGCAGAATAACATTAGAAAGTCGTCTGCTTTAATGGGTTCCTCAGCGCTGTCATCACAGACTGACTGCTGCTGTTACTCCATCAGCACAGAGGACCCTGTGACTCTTACTGACACCTTGAGTAAAAAGTGGAGATTAATCTCGTTTAAGCTGTTTTACAGTCTGTTCGCATTTTTTTTCTCTTCTTTGTTTAACAAACCTTGAATTTTAGTGAGAGATTGTGCTCAGGAATCATTGATCTTTGCTCTTATGACTCAAACTTGATTTCTTCCACAGTTCTGCAATATGTTCAGGTCAAAATGATTTCCTGTGAAGTATGATTATTTTTGTTTGATATTCAAGTAAAAAGAAACAGTTTGGGAGAGTAATGAGTCAGTTCATATATATTTTTATTCATCTGCCTCTGCAGCACGCCTAAGGAGGGATATGCTTTCACATCAGGTTATACAGCAGCCTTTGGAAAATAATGTGATAAACAGTAACATTCACAATGACGACTTAGATTCTTTTGGGTCTTGGACAAAATGTATTCAGGTTCAGAATGCAAAGGAGAAAAAAATTAAGTTGCTTTAGAAAATCATCAAAAGCTTAATTATTTTTTTACACAGCAACTACTAGAAAAGTAGATGTATAATCGTTAAATCATTATAAATAGACCGCTGTGGGCTGGGTATTCACAGGGTTTGTTTCGCTTGGAGGAAGGTGATGAAATGCGACTCTAACTCATTTTCCTTGAGCGTCTATCTCTCTCCTAATATGCATCATCTAAACACGAAAACAGATCAAGTCAGAAGGAAAGACGAAAGGCTTAGTTTAGCTAAATTGGTGATGTACGTCTGTAAGTAATCCCGTTCTCAGTGGCACAGATGTGTGTGAAATCAGAAAAAAAAAAAATTCTAAAAGCTCACACACAGTTCAATCACCCCTTTTCCTTGAAAGATCCTTGACTTTAATCAAACTGCTGCCAAATGACCTTGATATGATTGTGAACTGCTAACAAATCCAATGAATTTACCTGCTTGGAGACTTTCTTCTTTACCCAAAAGACCACACATTGCTTAAGGCTCATCTTGGGCTTCAAGACTTTCTAAAGTAATTTGTCGTCAGATGGTAATTTACAGTAATTGTTCTTCAATGTTTGAGATCAGTATTATATTTTTTTATGCTTCCTTCACGAAGGCAGATAGATCCAGTGTATTTAAAGGTAGTGGGCAAAGTAAACTCTACAGTAGATCTGCATGGAAAATATAGAATAAAAAAAAACAACAACAAGAAGGCAAATGTGTTATTTTAGCTCAATTTAAAAAAAAAAATTGTTAATTCTTTTTGGATTTGTGATGGTAACACTGTGATATTCAGCCAAATAATGGCAAAAGTAATGTTGTGATCTCAGTATGGTACTAATTGATGGTCCTGTCTCACATCGTCAGTCAATCTGTCTTAATGGTGTGTATTGATGAAAAAAGGCTGAGTGACCTTTTCAGTTGACAAAGTCTGTCTTGCCCCTCGTTGGCGCCTGATGATCACCTTATCCTCATCCTGTTCCCATCTGGCATCCTGTTCACATGATTGTCTCGGGGTGAGGTCCTGTCAGTCTTGTTACCTTTTTCTTTTTCTTTTTTTAAAAAACAAAGTAACACATTGTGTTCATTCTCCCCTCACACCATCTTTGCTTGAGGAGGATGTCTGGGTTGTATCGATGTTACCAACGTGAGCTAAAGCCACTCTCTACGCCTCAGAAACGGGGAAAGAGCTCCTGGGTAGAATTTGCTCTACAAGTGTGACCATCTACACAACACCTGTCCTTTAAATTTAAAATCAAAGGTTTAAGTCAATAACAGCCTCCTGGTGAAAAACATTGAATACCGAGGCTTCTGTTAAATAATAAAAGAACAATGCTACTCTCGCTAACCCAACGTGGAAAGAGAGAATTCAAAAATGCCTTAAAGGGAAAAGATTATGTCAATAGGTTGTCAGCATAAACTCGTAGGAGTAGGGAAATTTGATCTGCTGTAACCCGTTGCACTTAGGGTACTCACTAAGAGTTATAAATACAAAATTCAACAAATTATTAGGTTAACATGATCGTTTAAGTTGCAAACTAAACTTCAGATTTGTAAGATTGAAACTTCTTACGTAGTTGTCTCTACCTCCAGTAGTAAGAAGTCATTAGAGAAAATGGATTATTACCTATAAGATTAGGTTATTTGGTAATCTTAAACTTTGCACAGGGATTAATGGCTGCAAGTACAAACATTCATTTCATCTATGCAGTTTTGTTTTTTTACTATGTCCTGCAGGGTTCAAACGTGGTGCCAAACTGAACACAGAAAATATACAGTGTGCATTTCAAACATTTTCACGTTATCTCTCTGATCAACTTCACTGAAGGAATGAGAATGACACAAGTCTTTATATTTAACTCATCATCATTCATAAAAATGTCTGTGTGGCAGATTTTTTTTTTTTTTTTTGTTGGTCTGTCTTGTTGCGTGTCTGTCTGCTGAGGTCACTGCCAGTATCTGCTTTTTACCCACAGTTCGATTCAGGTCAACACAAGATGTTTTAACCAGTGTTCTCTGAACATTGTCAGGGATCTCTACTGTATGTTTCCATTAATTTTTTTTTACACTCTCCTTAAACCAGGGTGTCACACGTCTAAATTATAAATCTCTATACATATCCACATATACTGTATGTACTGTATGTGTGTATGTATAAATGTAAAAACAAACAAACAAAAAAACATTTTTAGTGGTTTGTATTGTTTTAGGGTTCATTGTGCAACACTGATTTAAGGGAAAAAAGACAATATCAGTGATAATAAACTAGCTCTAGTAATAATAAACCTTGTGTTGGTCTTCTATTGTCTGCATACCTGTGTGCCTTGTGGAAAATGAGGTAATTTGCATGAAAAACTTGTGTTTGATTGCTTTCTTCTGCTTTCTTCTAGCGGTCCACAGAGATGCAGCTGATCAATGCAATGCACTTTGATGGTCTCTCTTTCTCTCTCTTCTTTCCACCTTTCTGTTCTCCTGTTCGGCACATTAACTCGTGGCCTCCTGGCTAGACAAAGACTATCGAGCACAAGCCCCAGAGCTCCTGGTCGATGAGGTTTGGTGCCAGACTTACAATCACGCTAAATCTCAATGCATGACTGCACTTTGAGACAAATCTGGAGTCCAATATAAGTCAGCTGCTTCTGCATCTGCCTCTCCTGTGTAATGCACCAAAGGAAGTTTACCTTTTGTTTGTGCTTCTGACCATCAATATTGGATATTTTACCAGTGTGGAATGCAGTAGGGCCGCCACAAAACATTAATTCATAATCAATTTTCGGACTGAATGTTTTCATTTCAGTCATACTTGCAGGGATACAAAACTGAGTACAAATAAAACAAAAGCAATGCAGTGGAAGGCATCCTAATGAATGTCTAATAGCTAAACATGGACAATGTCCTCTGAGAATTTTAAAACCCAGAAACCATCTTCCTCATTGTGGATTTTTTTTATTTTATTTACTTTTTTTTTTTAATAGTTTTTAAGCTCGATGTGGAGATAGGGAGAAAGGAATGTATTTTACTATTGTGGAGCAGCAGTGAAACTTCATCATAGGTATCAGCACAGTGGCAACCCGGAAATTGTTCCCCTCGCTTCCTCATATGAACACCAACAAACACCAAGACGCACAAAATTTGAGACCAAAGCTGTGAAACCTCATCCCCAACTGGTCAAGCCCGGCTGGGCCCCAGTTCCCTCTGACCCCACAGCATTTAGAGCGAGACCACAGTGTCCCAGGAGAGTCCGCAGGACAATAAGGTGGTGGGCAGATGTCTTCTGGTTCCTCACACCAATCACTTTTAAGCGTCTCCAAGGGAGCAGCCGAGAGAGAAGGAGGGTTCAGAGGTCAGAGCGACCAAAGCCAGTCGGATTCGCCTACCTCTGATGTTCACAGTTTTCTTTCTGGTTCTCCTTCCTCTTTTTTTTTTTTTACTACTTCCAGATTTTCTCTCTGCCTTAACACACTTCCCAGGTGACATCCCTCCAGTCACGTCGCTTATAATAAAAACCATCCTGTCTGCTCCTGTTTCATGTTTTTAATACAAATTCCAAGGTGAATGTAGTAACGTTTGTGTGGTCTGTGTACATCTAACCCACAAATATTGTAAAAAAAAAAGAAAAAGAACTTCAAAATCAATACTATATTGGATCAGCCTTATTTCAAAAAGGTTTTATGTTTGGCAGTAGAAGATATTTATCTGAAGAAAAGTGCTGTCTGCAAGCTTTCCTGTGAGCTTTGTGCAAACGTTCTGAATTATTGCAGGGAAACTGACCCATTCAGTCACAACACAAACGCCTTTTAACATAAGTATCTCATTAAGTGCAAGATTAATGATGTAAACTCTGTAAACTTTTTGAACTTTTGAGCAAAAGAGTGGAAAAAACATCCCCTTTTCAGTGGAAGGGACATCTCGGAGTCTGGTGCCTTTGTGAGACAGAAAAGATTACAATCCAGACAACAGAAGAAAAGGAAAAGGAGAAAGTAGCTTATCAAAGTTTCTTTGATGAGTCAGACTTCAAGGATATTTCTGTGGTAATAGATATTACATTGAGCCTGCTTGCAGCACTCAAGGCCTCATGATACCATGAGCTGATAGTGATTTGTTCTATTCAAACTGAGGAAGAATGGATTTAGAAATGATCACTTAATGCAGAATAAATATCTAATTGGTTGGTGACCTGTCCAGTGTGACTGCTGGAGATATAGGCACTAGTCGCCCTGCAACCCAGCAGGAAGACACAGCTACTGACATACATGGGATGAATGGATATTGGAATCCATACCAATAATAACAATGTAATTATAATTGAATAGCTATATCCCCTTCCAGTTGAGAAGGGATGGAAAGAAATCCCAAAACAATCTGAAATCAGCCAATCCACTCTTGGGAAGTCGAAGAGGCGACTACGTTTCATAACAATTGCCAACATTCAAATGATGTTCAGCCTGAAAGCAGGATGCAAGACGATTAAAGAACTCTTCAAAAATCCTAAAAGTACACCATGGGACCTACAGCAGGTAATACTATTGATATGAAAGCTGGAAAGAGACAGCACAAGAGTTTTACCTGTCATGAAGGAAGGGCTAAAGTTTGAAATAATGTTCTCTGCACAGATGAGTTTAACATTTTATTATTTGTAAAGCAGAACAGAGGACATGCATGGCATAAGCGAGTCACTGAATTTCAGAAAAATAACATCATACCAGCTGTGAAGTGCAATGGTTTGGCAACACTTTGCTGCAGCAGGACCTGGCCAGCTCACTGTAATGGAGTCCGCTAGGAAATCTCACCATGTATCAGAAGGTGCTTGGCCCAAATGTGAAACCATCTGGGGGAAAACAAAAAAAAAAAACCGAAGTAGAACTAGATTCTGCCTGTGAATGTAAACCCACCAAAAACTGGCCGAGAGTGAAGAAATACAAGTCCCAGGGCTGAGCACACTTTTCCTGAGAGTAACAACAGAGAAGAGTAGATGGCTAAAAGAATCTTTAAAGAAGATTGTAAATGAGATACACCTCATTTACAAAAAGAACATCGTCTTCAGCAACTGCACTATTTTAAAACGTATCTATTATGCATGTGATGTGCCATTTCTGCATTATGTAATCATGAAATGCATTACACTAGGTAATGCATTGGCCTAATGATCTCAGGGCTGTTTATTTTTTTTTTATTATTCTTTGTTCTCAGCACTGCGTTGAAAAGTCCTTGAACAAAAACAGATGAACAATACAGATAAGGAAAACAAATATATGCTTAAAAATCTCTGCAACTGAGTTCTTTTTTTTTTTTTTTTGCCACATTTTTTCCGAGGGAAAAATGCAAATAAACTGCATTGTGTAAATTGTGGAGAAACTGTGAGACCGTTGTTGTGGGTGTGTTTCAAGCGAGGGGTTTTTGTGGTTGAAAATGATAGTATCATTTCTGCCACTTCTCCCTACCCCATGCTGTTGCCTGTGGCTCTGGTTTAAGACGGACTGTCCTGTGGTAGAGGGTGACTGATGGAGAATGTGAGCATTAACATGCTGAGGCCACGGGAGACGTGGCACTGGAAGCATTAATGGAGTGACTGTTTCTGAGAAAAGGAGGGCTGATGTGATTGCAATGTGTGCCGAGGGAATCTTTGTGCTGCAGATGACCACGCAGGCAGGACGGTTGACCTCATTACACGTTTATATGTATTTAAAGATAAATCGGGTGGCCTTTTCTTTTGGCAATAAGTGTGGAGCCCACATGCAGAGATGGATGCTTATCGTCTCCTTTCTCTTCGTTTATCACTCGAACACACACATGATTGGATCGAGTACTCACCAGTTAAGGCATACCATGTGCCTGAGCTCCATCAAGAAGGAAAAAGGAGGGTTAAGGGTAAAGCATGGGGAAGGGGGAGGGGGAGAGATGTTGCATCCCCTGTGTGCACACTGATGTGCAGAGCAGGACAAAGAAAGGATGAGGGAGGAACAAAGGGAGCAGAGGATGGAGGTGTGAGGATTCAAGCTTCAGCTTCAAGAAGTAAAAGAGCGATTAATGCAGGAGGTGGGAATGCATGGACAAAAGTGTAAAGATTTGAAAACACATAGTGGTGGAGAGATTGTGTGTGTCGACTTAAGGTTTAACTCATAAACACTGAGGTTGCACTACATCCTGAGTTAGTATTTTCATGGCAGGGCTTTAAATTTCCACTCAGAAGTTCATATCATTAAGGAAATTATGTGAATTTCCCTAGTAATCTTCTTTGACATCTATGAACACCATGCGGAATATTCTCTGAAGAAAGCCTGCCAAATTGAACATTTGAGAATTGTGTCCAGAAATGTTTTCAACAGACACAAAAGTGCCCCGAAGCACTTGGTAATTTCAAAGCGTATGGCCCTGAACACTGCGTGGAAATCTTGAAACTGGGAAATTGTTCACCACATGATTTAGCAGCAGTAACATCGCTTCTGGGCAGACAGAGTGCCGCTGAATTTTTATCCACAGGTCCTAACATTGCTTTCTGGTTGTGGAGGTCACTTGGTTATATATATATTCATATTTAATGTCTGTGCTCTTAGGGAGTGTGTAAGGGGAGTCAAATTTCATGTTTGTTTGCACCAACACTGGCCAACGTAGAATAAAACGTACACCGATTCTGATATCTTTGTTACATGGATGGAAATTGTCAAGATTGAAGCGAGCATAAAGTTTTCTTAAAATGAATCTCTTAAATTGCCAAGAGTGCACGAGTCCAATGGTGGGAAGCGACTGCTTTGCTTTCTTTATTTGATTCAGAATTAGGAAAAACCCGAAAACCTGCTTCACTTAATTTGAATGGTCCAGTAAAATCATATTAAATCCTTAAAGCCACGACAGAAAATTATTATTTCTTTGGTTAGCATCAACAAACTGTCACCAAAATTTCAACGGATGACAACATTCACATCTTTGTCTCCTCTCAGCTGCTCGGTCAGCTCAATCTTCCAGTTGTTGTGGCTAATATATGTACAACTTCACCCCTTCATTTATCCTAACAGTATTAACATCCTCCCCACCATCACCAGTTTGTCTTTTTTTTTTTTTTTTTACAAAACCTTGCTTACCGTCTTCAATGCAGGAAGCCAATCATTCTGCAGGGTCAACCTCAGGAGTTGTTTTTGTCTCACAACTCTGCCAATAGCAATATTTATATCAAATGGAGTTTATGATTGTTACACCATACATTCATTGACAAAGATGTTAAACAATGATCACTCAATCATGTGGGAGTGGGCTCAAAAAAAAAAAAGAGCAAGCTTTAGTGGGAATTACATTTGTTTTGTGGAGAAGTTGGGGAAGTTAAATGGCTTTCAGTGTTGGTTTTAAAGTAAATAGAAATAGAGTTTTATTGTGCTTGTTTCCAGGAAAAAGTCAAAGCTCTTGATGTTTTGCTTTTACAGTCATGGCAATATGTGTGTTTTGTCACCGTGTGACAAAGCACTCATTTACTCACTCTCACTCCTTCCCACTTGCTGCTCTTCAGTGCTTTTTTTTTCTCTGCTTGTAAAAGACTGCGTGCTAGCTTGCACTAATTCCGGATGTCTCGTCAATTGAATCTTCCTCGGTCAGAAGGAATAGGCATGCAGCTCAGAATTTTTCTATTGGTGGATTTTAATGCCACTGAACCACAGAAGTACAGGAAAGAAGCGATGACTTACTGGTATAGATGAAAGTCGAACTACTAGAAAAAAAACGAACAGATGCACCATGGGTAACGAACAGATGCACTATGGGTATTGTAGTGCTAAAACGAACAGGTGGACTTTTAACAGCCGCCCCTGTATTTGCAAACAAATACACTCATACAAAGTCCACTAGGTAGAAGAAGGGTCCAAATCTTCAGGCACTTCCGGGAGCTCCACCAGTTTGGTTACCGGGCGAATGTAGATGCTGTCCTTGACCTTCACCTCAGCAGCTCGAACAACGCCATCCGTCCCAGGGAAAACCTTGGTGATGGTCCCGACGGGCCACAGTCCTCGGGGAAGGTTGGAATCAACAATCATCACAATTTGTCCCACAGCAGTATTATCAGTAGATTTCCTCCATTTCTGTCGTAACTGAAGTCCTGGAAGGTAGTCCTGGATGAAGCGTTTCCAAAAATGGTCACTGACGACCTGACTGTGTTGCCATCTTCTCTTGGACAGGGCATCATGAGGACCATACACTGCTTGTGGTAATCCTGCATCCCGCCGCCCCATTAACAGAAGGTTTGGTGTAATGGGGTCCAGGTCAGCCACGTCAGAGGAGGCATAACCGAGAGGTTTAGAGTTAAGGATGCCTTCAACCTCTATGAGAGCTGTTAGAAGTACTTCCTCTGCCACAATTTGGTCTTTCAGGACAACTTGTAAAGCTGATTTGACTGACCTGATTTCCCTCTCCCAGGCTCCCCCAAAGTGAGGAGCATGCGGCGGGTTGAAGTTAAAATTGATGGTCTGTTTGGCCAACTGTTGCTGCAACACTGGGGCCATGTTTTCAAAGGCACTCTGCAGTTCTTTATGGCCTCCCCTGAAATTGGTGCCTCTGTCAGACCACAACTCGTATGGCTTTCCCCGGCGAGCAATAAACCTGCGTAATGACATCAGGAAAGAGTCAGTGTCGAGGCTAGGGAGGAGATCCAAGTGAACACATCGAGTGGTCAGACATTTGTAGATGATCCCCCAGCGTTTCTCTCTTCGACGTCCAATCTTAACTAGGTACGGTCCAAAACAGTCTACGCCTGTAGACCAGAATGGGGGTTTGTAGAGTCTCAAACGAGCTGAGGGAAGGTCAGCCATCTTTGGTGTGGAAGGTGAGGCGCGCCATCTCCTACAGTCTACGCACTGGTACTGGTGTTTCTTAATGGCCTGTCGACCTCTGAGGATCCAATAGGTGCGTCGTATCTCTGCATAGAGTCTCTCTGCACCTGGGTGAAGCAGTTGAGCGTCGTAGTGCTTTATGATGAGACGAGTCAGAGGATGATCAGGAGCTAACACAACTGGATGGATGCTGTCAGGGTATACATCTATAGCTTGGCGCAGGCGGCCTCCAACTCTGATCAGTCCACTGAGGCTGTCATACTCAGGGGAAAGAGCACTAAGGCGACTGCTGGGGCGCACAGTGTCACCTGCTTGGAGGGCTTGGACCTCTTCTGGGAAGCTGTCCTTCTGTGCAGAGCGAAGCAACTGAGTCTCTGCTTCTTGACGCTCGGCAGCAGTGAATGAGGTGGCAGCCGCCCCATGCAGGGATTGGTGGGTGGCCAGAACCAGGTCCTCTAACGATGTGCTCTGTGTAGGATCTGGCAGACTTTGAGATATAGATGTGAAGCTACAGAAAGCGGTCTTTCTGAGTTCTTCATTACCACAATCTGGGAACTCTGTCGGGGGTTTCGGCCAGGTGTCAGGAGCCTGTGTGAGGAAGTGGGGGCCCTGTGACCAGCGGCTGGAGATGGTAAGCTCTAACAGCGATTTCCCTCTTGTGATGTCATCAGCTGGATTTTCATCAGAGTTCACATACCCCCACTGCTCTGAGGAGGTCAACTCCTGTATTTCACAAATCCGAGTCCCAACAAAAACTTTGTACCTGCAGGAGCTGGACTGGATCCACTGTAGCACTGTAGTAGAATCCGTCCACAGATAGACAGAGTGCAGGGGTAATGAGAGTTCAGTTTGGAGCACTTTGGCTAGTTGGGCTCCTGTCAACGCAGCACACAGCTCCAGTCGGGGAATCGACACCTGTTTGCGGGGTGCAACCCTTGAGCGTGCCATGATGAAAGAAGTGGAGATGTGCGTCTGTTGCTCTGTGACTCTCAGATAGGCAACAGCTCCATAGGATTTCTCAGAGGCATCACAGAAGATGTGAACCTCGTTTGAGGTACCACTGATGCTGTGAGGACTGTAGCAGCGAGGGATGATGATGTGTTGGAGATTAGACAGGTCTTCTTCCCATTCGAGCCACCACTGAAGCAGACTTCCTTCTATGGGATCGTCCCATCCTCTCTCTTTAATCCACAGGGCCTGTACAATGAGCTTTGCTCTTGTGGTGTAAGGGCAGATATAACCCAGTGGGTCATACTGACTGGCTAGCACCTTATAAATATTGCGCAACGTGACAGTCGTGTAAGACACTGGGCGATGCTTGTATCCCAGGACATCAGTTGGGCAGTGCCAGCTGAGACCCAATGTTGACTCCTGTGGATCAAGGCTTTTGAAGTTCAACCACAGTTCACAGCTTTCTGACCTGGCTATGCTGGGCAGATGGGCAACCACCTCAGGTAGGTTGCTGGCCCACTGTCTTATCTCAAATCCACCTTGGAAGAGTAACTCCCTCATCCTGTCAATGAGCAACTTGGCCTCCTGTGGGTCAGAAAGGGACTGCAGGCAGTTGTCCACATAAAAGGCTGTATGGACAGATTTATAGATGTCTTCATGAGTGTCTTGGTGCTCCTTCACATGTCTCTGAAGGGCAAATGTAGCACAACAAGGGCTACACGTTGTTCCAAAAGGTAAGACTCTCCACTCATATACATCTGGGAGCCTCTCTGTTTCACCATCTCTCCACAGGAACCGTAGCAGAGGACAGTCTTCAGGGAGCAGGCGGATCTGGTGAAACATGGCCTTTATGTCTCCGCTCACTGCCACAGGATACTGACGGAAGCGGAGGAGTACACCCAGTAGTGTAGGCCCCAGTGGAGGGCCTGGCAGGAGGTAGTTATTGAGGACGGTGCCCTGGAACTCAAATGAGCAATTGAAGACCACCCGAGCCTTGTTGTTATGATGTACCATATGGTGTGGCACGTACCAAGATTCAGTAGAACTGTGAATCTCTTCTGGGGTAAGCTTCACCACGTAACCAGAATCAACCAACTTCTTAATCTCCTGGTTGTATGTGAGTGCCAGGTCCGGATGTTTAATCAGCTTCCGCTCTGTGGACCTCAGCAGGCCTTTAACGACTTCTGGAGGGACGTGCATCTGAGGGAAGTCCTTCTTCCTCAGCAGGGGGGTGGCATATCTCTCCACACCATCCACTGGAATCCTGATGGTCTTAGCCTCTAACATGGCTATGGCTTCTCTGTCCTCCTTCGAGCGTGTGACCTCTTTCTCAGGTCTATGTATGGGAGCGTCCAGTTGCCACAGACGTTGAACATCCTGATGCAAAGCCTCAGCAGGAGAAAGGCATGATATATTCAGGCAGTGCATCTCTCCCTGCTGTGTAGGCATACTACTGCTTGGACCTTGGATGGCCCACCCCAGCTTAGTGCAAACAGCGACAGGTCCACGGGCTGGGCCACGCCTGACTGGACAGACGGGAGTTATGAGGTGAGCATTGTCTGAACCGATTAACACTAGAGGCTGTATATGGTTGAATCCCTCTAGCTGCACTTGCTGTAAGTGGTGATACTTCTCCTTTAAGAGCTCCACTGGACACGACTGTTCAGCTAGGCTGAGCTGTTGAGCAGTAAAGGCATGTGTTATTTTATAACGCAGTTTTGGTTGGGCCTTCGGGGATACTTGGAATGAGACGTAGCCTCCCTTTATCTGGATCACATCTTGACGGATGGTACGCAGAGATAGAGTTTCCTCCTCTGGTGATAAGCCTAATAACTTAACAGCAGCTGGGAGTATGATGGTTTTCTCTGAGCCATCATCAAGGAGAGCATATGTGTCTAGAGATTTCCTCTGATGATGTAACTGGATGGGCACAACCTTCAGCATTACACGGCCAGAGTGACTGACAGGATCCAGAAATACTCTGCTGGTACTCACTGTTAGGATGTTAGGGTCCCGCCTTCTAGCATCAGCCAGGTCATGAAGCACTAATAAGTGCTGTTCTCCACAGGTGGTGCATGGCTTCTTCAGAGTGCACTGTTCTGGAGTGTGTTTACGGCCGCATCGCCAGCATTTTGATTTATCCTTTAGCCAAGTGGCGACAGCTGTGAGGTCTAGCTTCTTGAAGTTTACACAGCCACTGAGGTAGTGTTCTGTTCCTTCACAGTATGGGCAATATGGCTTAAACTTCTGTTTCTTCTTGGAAGGGGAAGAAGGACTAACAGCTTGAGCCTTGGTGTCTGTCTTTGGCTGTATTTGAGCAGGATCGGAGCCATAATATATGGATGCGGACTTACTCTGTGCTTTAGACCCTGCAGGCGCTCTGAAGTTACTTCTCTCTGATCGTAGTCTGTCTGATGACTGTGACTGAGTGGCTTGCCTGGATAGCTGAAGAACTTGGGACTTGCGCTCGAGCCATTCAGAGAGGTCATACATGTTGTATGTGCGGCTGCTGCCAGTGCGTATAATGCCACGTGTGATGCAGTACTCAATGAAACTGTCTCTGTAACTTGGAGGAAGTTTGGTTAGTAACCTGTCTACATGTGAACCACACTGGAGCTCACTGGCTGCTACATCATCCATAGTACTGAGGAGACCTACAAGGCTAGACACTGCCAAGGAGAAATCTTCAAAGGCTTGAGGATCACCGGCCTTAATAGGAGAGCAGTTGAGGATAGTACTGAGTTCGCTCTGGATTAACTGTCGAGGCTGTCCATATCTCAGCTCCAATGCTCGAATTGCACTAGTGTAGGGAGTGCGGTCATGAATAAAGCGCCTGGCGACTTGTAGAGCACATGGATGCTCTAAATGATCCAGCAGGATGTGATATTTATATTCCTCTGTGAGGTGTGCATGAGGCCCTAGTAGGCTGTCCAATCCTTTCTTCAATAGTGCAAATTCACTCTCTCGGCCAGATTTGAATGTTACCAGTCTAGGCTTTGGGATGCCATATGATGAGGCCACAATCATCTCCATCAGATTTGGCTGGCTGACTTCCGCTGTCGAAGTTAGGGGGGCTGATGCCTGGTATGCAACTGAAGGTGATGGGTAGGTAGCAGAGTAATGGCTGGGAAAATCAGCAGGTGGAGCTGCATGATGCTGGTTGTAGTTCTGCTGTGCTGCTGCTCCCTGTGGTGGCTGATACAGAGGTGTAGCAGAGCCTGCAGAGAGGTTATATGATGGTGCAGAGTGTACGTGGTTGGTGCTGCTTGGTAGCTGCAGATGTTGGTATCTCTGACTGTGTAGAGACTCAGCCTGATGCGGTTCGAGCTTCCCAAGCTGCATGGATTGTGATACTTGAATGTCAGGTTGTAGAGCAGGCTGTATCACATGTCTCACTCTAGGAGGTGGAGCTGGTAATGATGCTGGCTGGATTCCTGGATAAACCAGAGGACCTCTCGGCTGTGGAACAGGTGAAGGTACAGACTGACCTACTGGCTGGAAGGCCGTGTTCATCCAAGGCTGGGACACAGGTGGTGGATGGAACATAGTCTGAGGTGCTGCAAGTACATCTGGTTGTGGAACTGGCTGATTACTGGAGTCTGAAGACAGTGGAGCTGGCCATAGTGCTGTCTGTAACGTGGGGCTTGCCTTTAGAGATGATAAGGATGCAGCAGGTTCTACTGGTCTTAGTAGGTTCACAGGTGTTCTGTTATCCTGCCTTGTTGGTGCCATGGTGTTCGACTGATCCCTGGTGTGACTGATGTGTATACCCACACTTCGAGGCTGTGGTAGGAACGCAGGAAGGGATTCTGCTCTATCACGTTGCTGAGTGTGACCGTGTGGCAGGAGAGGGCTGCATGACTTACATGTTCGCTCCAGTTGCTCCACGCGCTTGGTTAATGCACCACTGGTCTCCTTCATGGTGACTTGCATCTCATTCATCGTTTCTAAAACTCTGCTCCATACTGCCTCCATCTTGTCCCATCTTTGCTTCTTATCCTTATCGGGTTCGTCTGAACCGCTGCTTGTTGATGACTCTGACTCCTCTGGATCAGGTAGGTCATGCTCATATTCCGCCAGATGTCCCGGAAGCTTCCTGCTCCTGCGTGGACGGGGACTATGCTTGTGACTTTCCTCTTGAGAAGTGTTGTCTTGTAAAGTCGCCATGTTGTTGATTCAACCAACGAGCTCCGGCTCGAAGGACCACTTGTAAAAGACTGCGTGCTAGCTTGCACTAATTCCGGATGTCTCGTCAATTGAATCTTCCTCGGTCAGAAGGAATAGGCATGCAGCTCAGAATTTTTCTATTGGTGGATTTTAATGCCACTGAACCACAGAAGTACAGGAAAGAAGCGATGACTTACTGGTATAGATGAAAGTCGAACTACTAGAAAAAAACGAACAGATGCACCATGGGTAACGAACAGATGCACTATGGGTATTGTAGTGCTAAAACGAACAGGTGGACTTTTAACACTGCTGTTTCTTCGTCTTTCTGCCTGTTGCCCTGGCCAGTCTCTCTTCAGCAGCTCACACCTGTCTCTAATCCATACTCACAACAACAACAACAACAAAAAGCTTTTCAAGGACTGCGATCTGTTTTCACGGCTTTGTTCCATCACTTAAATGCGTGGCCTTGTTTTTTTTATGGGAAAATAAATGAAAAAAGGATGAGTTTTACTGACTATTTGTCTCAAACATTTGTATGTATAGAATCTGCAGCGCCTAATCTTGCTTTGTTGGATTGCTGTTTTATTTCCATAAACAGAGTTAAGCTGCTGGAAGTAGAGCAAATTGACAGGCGGTGGAAAAATGTGGCAAACTCTGAATGTTTCCAGTGTATCTTGTATGTCCGTGCCCCGCTATTCCTTCCCTCTCTCTGCCTGAGGAAGCCATATGGATGCACAGTGTGTTGTATTAATTAGACCCCAGGGTGTGGACTCACACCCGGGACAGGAATGGCTCCAGCAGTTGCTATGCCAGCAGCAGAAGCATAAACTGGAGAGGATGGAGGCATGGCAGAGATGTGTTGGTGGGTCCACTGCAGCAAAATATTTTCCTGGTAGAACTGATGGTAAATAACTCTGACCTCCGGATGAGCCTGAGCTGACAAAGGTGGGGTAAAGGCTTTATTGGCATGTAAATTAAAGAATATCTACTCATATTATTTTTTTGTTGTTGAACTTAATCAATTTATTTGAAGAAATCACTCAGCCATAGATGCAATTTCAACTTTGATATTTAAGTCAAGTGACAGATTTATGCAGCTCAAGTAGACTAGCTATTATAATTTTATTTTTATAAGAGGAAATGTCATTAAAAAACAAAAAACCTTTCAACCAACACCTGTAAATGATGCAATTAGTATCAGAGAGCACCAGAGGTCTTTACGATACGGCGAAGTCAACGTCTCAAAGCATTTTTTTTTACTGTAAGTTTAGAGCTAAAAAGATGACAGAACTGCACTGAAAAGAAACATTCATGTTTACCAATTCCTCCTGTCCTACTTCAGATTTTTCAACACTTTGACGTAACATCAAAACATTTATTCTATGAATGTTATCAGCAACCTGGCATTGGATTTTTATTGACAACTGAGTTGTTGACTATCAATCAAGATGCACTGTCATAATAATAAATAATTTTACAAATAAGCACATTTCCAAATGCAAAAGATAACCTACCAACAAAATACAAAAGTAGAAAATTAACAAGATAAAAAGTAATTTTTGAAGGGAGCATGCATATATGCAACATGGAAGGAAGAACAAAAAAGGTTTCTGACGTAGAATCACTTTTTCTTAATCGATTTTGCTTAGTGAAAATTGTGAAGACGGCACAGCGTGCAATTCTGATGGGATGGGAAATGCAAACAAAAACAAATTTTTTATTGAGTAAATGACATTTTATTTTATCAGTGGACATCAAGTTAGAGCACAGAAGTGAAATTTCTCAGATATCTGCCAGTTTTTTCCAGTCAGAGAAGTCACATGGTTCCCTGTTGGGCCCTGGGCTAAAAAAGAAAATCAATAAGGAATTTCCTCTTAAAGAATATTCTATATTATTTATATAGCATGTTTCTGTATGGACCCATCTTTATTGAAATAACAGTGTTTTTCCTCTGGTGTTATAATCGTAGATGGATAGCTGCAGTTAGATTTGCTTTTGTTAGTTAACTAGATACATGTTCTTTTTCTTTTAAATGTATAATTTTTACCCTCATTGAAACTCTGCTTAGCTTTAGGACATAATGATATGATCTCTTGAGATATATTTTGTATTGTACTACTTTGTGATAAGTAGTGTTTTTTGTCTATGGGTGGATTTTCTTCAGCATAAATATGTCAGGATCTTGGGTTGCTTGAGTTTGTTTTGAGTTTAGTTAGTATTTATGTTCCTTAGTTCTTTCTACTTTTTCTCTTCTCATTGTTTCTACTTTTCCTTCAGTTCCTTCTTAGTTATTCTAGTTATATTTATTTCTTGTGTCTAGTCTTTTCTTAGTTACTCTTGTTTTATCATGTTCCTTTATTTAGTTATTTTATTAGATTAATTTCCTAGTCCTCAGAGTGCTCTCCTTCGCCCCCTATGTTACTTTGTCTCTCTCCCTCTCTCTCTCTCTCTCTCTCTCTCGTTAGCCTGTCTGCTCTTTCTCCACACCTGCAACACTTTAGCTCATCAGCCCAGCTCTTTTGTTCAGCATTCTACCTTCCAGTATTTAAGCACCTCATTCTCAGTCACTCCTTGCTGGTTCCTCCCATTACACCGTTATCTCCCCATCCATTTCCTGTTGTCATTTTTGGATTCCTGTGTTGCTCAGCTCTGGATCCCTGTGTTCCCCGTGTTCTCCATGGTTTTTGGTTGTAAGTTGTTATTCTTAATTTGTTCATTAAAACTATAAAATCTACTCTGTAACTCTGCCTGCTGCATTTGGGTCCAGCAACATATTACATAACTTGACAAAATATTACTAGAGTCAGAAGTCAAATTCTGCAATAGTCATTAAACTTTTTATACACTTAAATTATAACTTTATAATTTAAGTGTATAAATTATGGTGTTTGTATAGTTAAATTTAACTGTGATCTGGAATATTCAACTTTGGAATATTGCCTATTCGAGTCCATTTTGCCAGCTCAGATAAACTAGTGGCTTGGTCGTCGATAAATATGATTATAATTAGAAACTGGTAGATTTGAGCTGTAATAAGATGCATTTTCAAACATTTGAAAAAAGGAGAATACGTGTTTTGGAGTTTTAAGATTCAGCTTACAGAAGCAATGAGGGATGTAATAGTGCTTTGGCTGCAACCATGTGGACAGTCAACTTGCTGAGATGCTTTTGGAAGCAGACATTTGGGGTTTTCTCATGCACGTTGAAATTAAGCATGTTTTCATGCCAGTTTTGACTAAATGCAGACTTTTTTCTCAATGTTTTAGTTTCATGGGTAACTTCTTCTTAGCCCCCCAAATACTCATGAAACTATGAATACAAAACAAATCTGATGCTGATGTTTGTTTTGGGTGAACTTTGGTGGTGTGTTGATCTCCTCATAATTTCAAAGCCCTGAGTCCCACGTGTCATGAACCTGGGTGGGCATCTAGGCCCACGGTTCGACTAATCAGGTGGTTTGTTGAAATTCTGAAAAAAGGGGCCTACTGATGGAGCAAAGGGGCCCAAATAGGAAGCTGGTGGGGGTAGGGGCAGATTATAAGCTGTAGGGAAGGGGCACACATGGGGTCAGTGTTTGCCCAGCTGTCATCTGGGCAGCTGAATGGAAAGTTTGTGTATAGAGATGGTTTAGAAGGTGGAGATGGTTCAAAGCTTGTTAGCTGTTCCTTGGTATCCTTAAAGCTGCAACAGCTGAAAAAATATACAAATCTGTACTTTCATAGTTGGTTGCGTTTCTTCATTCGCTATAAAATTCTTTCGCTTCTTATGAACCAACGGATGGTACATGGTAAACTTCAACCACAAAACCAAAGTTGCGCCTGGATGAGGCCAGTTGGTGATAACCCTCTGTAGCTGAGCAGGTGCAAAAATGACTAATGTGACCTTAAACAACATTTATTTACTGTTGTTTGTGTTCACATTGAGGGAAAGCCAGCGTTGGATCAGTAAGACATCTGCTGGCTATTACCCTAATCATTACATATTTATTTTGCATATTTATTTTGCATTTGCATTCTGCTCTCAGCTTTACTTACAGCTCTCTGCAAGCCTAATATCCAAGCTCATGTGTACTTCAACTCATTGTGTGTAAAATAAAAAAATGCTGTTGTTGGAAATAAGTCGAGACATATGACTGAAGTGAATTAAAAATAAAATCAGAGGTATTTCAGTCCAGATTATGGGTAAAATCACCACGGAAAAGGTTTGAAAAGATGTAACGTTTCAAACATTTTAACCAGAAGGGCTTTCCTTCCTGCATGAAAAAACAGCTTTTCAGACATTTCTGGGACTAAGCATAACAATGAACATTATTATTTTTTTTTTTTATGATTACATTTAAAATTTGATCAATAACAGTTCGGTACAAGCGGACACTATATGACTGCAACTCACAGCCTGGCGCTTAGCCGACAAACAGATTATAGGAAGAGAGCAACTGATCACTCTTTTATGCTTGAATTTAGCAGAGTTTGTCATAAAGTTTTGTCACATCGTTGTTTCCTGCTGCTGCTGCTGCTGCTGTGATCAATAATTCAAGTTATTCATTAAAAAAATTTAATTGGGATCAAAGTGTACACGAACCATTAATGCTCATTCAAACATTATTGTGCCTAGCTAGATCACAAATGCATGAATTATATCAGGTATTTCAGATTCATTGGATACGACTTTACTCAATAAAGATTCAGTTGTAAAATACTGAACATTTTTCTATGTTACTGTCCAAGTCTTTCTATTTGAATGTTCTGCAGGTGAAGGATTTCCTCTGTACCTTTTCATGAGAAGCATGCCATCTGTCTGAAAGCTTTGAGGAAAATGCAGACTGTAGATCATAGCTAATTTTATTGAACACAGGCACAACATTTCTAACTTCACACAGAAAATACATGCTGCACATTAAATTTACTGCATTTTTTAAACTCAAAATTCAGCTGGTATTTGTAAAATTTACTGATTAATATTTGAGTCTCTCATTTCAATTGTCTAATCATTGCAACACGTTGAATTTGTACTTATTTTTCAAACATGCTTTCCTTGACCTGTCTGAAGAGGCCTGTTGTTGTTTGACTTGTAGCCTAATAAGTGGTTTGTTGAATTATATTTTTCTTCTCCCAAAACTCATATTCAGCCACTGTTATACTGCCAAACCAACCCAACCTCCATTAGTCACCTGGCCTCCTTCCCAGAAGAGTCCCAGGAGACGTCATATTCACTTTCTCATTTTCTTCACCCAATCCTGCAAAACAAGCACCCACCATTTACGTTCTTCTTTCTCAGTGCAGCCACTTCTACATTTATGAGATTTGTTATTTTAGAAATTCAGGCTGTAAGGTAGACGTGGATTAGAGAACAGTTGAATTATTCAGATACCAGCTTTAGGATTTTTCATTTTTAGGTCTGTTTGATTATTATTATTTTTCCCTCTCAGGGTGGAACATCGGCACTAATAACTCTGTTTAATCCTCTTCTCTTTAGCCCCAGCAGAACACACAGTCAAGGATATTTTATGCATACAATGCCTTTGAGTGAAGCTTTAGGACAACAAACAACCAAACAAAAGGACATAAAGCTGCTGAGTTTGTTTTATTGACAACAGGAACACATAAACATGAGGACTGGCCCGAGGGCCCACTTTAATCCTGTGGTTCACTAAGATTGGATCATGTGGAATGATTGCTCTCATGTTGCATCATCACCCGCAGGATGAAGGATATTCGCCCTAATGGATGTACCAACCCCTGTACCGAAACACAAAGCCCATTTCTAAGCTTCATGTGTTCAAGACTCGGGCTAATGTGGAGAGAGATGAGTGGGTGATCACAGAAAGGGGAGAGGCGGGGGGAGGAGGGTGGAACCCCTGCTGCTGGTTTGTCTAATCAAATCAATGAGCTTGTGTGGGGGAAAGGTGAAGGTCACGGTGGATACGACTGCCGGTACCCCAGGTCCTGGTCCTCCATCATCAGGCTTCTCTGGTCACCGACCTTCTTTACCATTGACGGCTTAGTCAATTACTATTACTCTTAACTGGACATGAGGTGGGTGGAGTCTGCTGGGTTGCTAATCACACAATCAATTAGCGACTATAAAATACCTCTGAGCTCACCAGATGGACATTTCTTTGTATAAAGAGTTGAAAAGTAACTAGATGACAGTATAAATCTGGCAGACCAAGACTTCAACTACGACATATGTATTGCTTCTGACACAGATTTGGCCTTTCCTCAAAACCGGCCGAGTTTAAAATTGCATGTTTTTTGAGACGCATCTTTTTTGGCCCAGTTATACAGGGAGTCAGAGCAGATCACGGGCCTTTGTGCTGTTTTTGCAGCCATTACAGGGAATGGCCTTTCCCTTTGTTGTCTCAGCCTATGGGCATGATGCTGTCGGTCTGCCTTCTTGGTAATGTGTGGATGACGAAACACAAAGACACACAAAGTGGTGCACGAACACACGGACACACAATGTAGTCACACCAAGCTCATCTCGTTGTAGGAAAGAGAAGCATTGCCCCCTAAGGGTCAGAAGTAGTCACTGCATGTTCTTAATTACTTATGCTTTTGTTTTTAGATCTATGAAAGAGTTTAACAAATAATCAAGTACGCAATATAGAACAGCATTTTTTTTAAGGATTGGCCTTGAGCATTCAGAACTTACTAGAAATATTGTTAACATTTTTATTAAACATGAACAGATTCTAGATTTGGGATTTTTGGTCTCAATTTGCTGCTGAGGAAAACATTTCATTGCAAAGCAAACTCATATAAAAGCAATATAAAATATAACCATAATTTTTGAGCCATGCAGAATCAACAGTATTAATACATTTTTTAACTCAAACATTGATGCAGTGTGTTTAGTTAGTGTGTGTCTGCATTCAGCAATACAACAATGCAATGCGTATAGATACATATATGAGATAACATACCCAACTCTATTACAGCTTACTAGGAATGTTGTTTTGTTTATAGCTATTTTTCAGTAAAAAGCTGATTTTGTAAAAAAAACAAAAAAAAACTGTCTTATGTAAAACAAGCACAATTTAATTTTTTCATATTTGTGTCTAAATTTTCCTATTCTGTAATAGCAAATTATATATCTGTAACCATCTAAAATAACTGACATCATAAATTGGGTATTTGTCTCTGCATGAAGCTCCTGCTTCATGCAGAAGTTTGATAATAACTTTGCTTTGTTATTATCAAAACAAAGTCCTGCTCTGTCTCAAATAAAAAAATTAAAAAAAAACACAGCCAGGTATGGAATATTACTCAGTGGCATTGTCCGTCCTCTCCTTATTAAGAGCAGGACAAAGAACACAGTCCATAAAGAGGCTGGCAGCCTGGTTTGCCTCAATTGGCTCCAGTCTTCGGTCCCTTCAGTCTGGCACGCTTGGCCTCCTCATCGATTCCATCCATGATCCGCTCCTGGGAGACTGAATAAAACATGTAGCCATTGATACCCTTTCTGACACTCCTATCTTCAGTACGTCATGACAAAGATGGTCTTCCTTACTTTTACTCCCACAAAGAAGTTTTGGCAACAATGGCATCTTTCTTCTCCATAGGACATGCAGGTCAATGAGGTAAAAAAAAATCCCAGTACCAATGTTTTTCCACCTTTATTTAAACAAAAGGGAGAATGTTTAAATGTCTGAAATAAACTTAGTGGGATGCTTAAATTCAAATAAATGAATGTATTTCTGCTTCATCAAGCTAACACCCATTAGTGATGGAAAAGGGAATTCTCAGTTGATCCACGTCTTTGGGTGTTGCGAGGAGAAAATCTGCAGTTTTACCTCCAACATTGATTCCTGCTCAATTTGACCTCTTGGCTCGGTGTCCTGCAATGCAAAAAAAATCCACACAGTCAGGATGTGTAACCCGTGCGCACATGTCCATGTGTTGAATTTGTGTGTGTGTCTGTGCTAAACTACACCATGGGAGCATCCAGGTTGTGCAGGGTGATTGACTATCTGGTGGGGTATTGCTGATGAGACAGCAGTTTCCTTCTTAGGTCAATACAAACAGATCTGAATCTCACTGCCGAGAAGGACACCACACATTCCCAAATTACTCCCGTCAACTGGTGCTGTGTACAGTCAACCAAACAGCAATAAGGGCTTTAGAGAGGCGAACACTTACCACTAAGAATTTTGCTATGTTTTTGTCTAAACATCTAATATTCCTCCTGCATGCTCTGCTGCTGCTGGTAGCTTGTAGCGTCTCAGGGACTTGAGGAGGATCGGTCTGGACATACGTATCCAGAAGACTCCCAATCAATGTCTGGAAATGTTGAGCTCTCTTTCTAAATTCACTCACATGAATAAGTTCAGAGGAGAAGAATAGATGTTAAATTAAAGGTGCGCTTATATATATTACTGTATATTTTGTAACTATAGCTTTTTTTTCATCTTGATTTACCAAAAACTAAAGGCGCTTTAAGAAAGAAATTCCTCAAGATCTGCACAGGAGTACATCTGACTGGTTGAGCTTTTCACACAGCTGAATGAAGGAAGGAAGCCTTTAAACTTCCAGGATTCATTTTTAACTTAAGGGGTGAAGTAGAGTCAGGCAAGCAGAGGGAAATGAAATAATTTAAATGAAGCTTTGCTGCATAAAGAATGATTTAATATTTAAAGCTTTACTATTTAAATGAGGAAGGAGGGAAAAGGGAAAACAGCAATCCACATTTATGTAAATATTGGAGGTGGAAGTGTCATTGTCTGTTCCTCTCTTGTTGCTTGTAGAGAAAGATTTACTATAGCTAGCTGAAAATACTAAATTAGTTGACTAAAGTTATCTAAAGAGAATGTGTGTATCTCAAGTTATATTGACTCGTAGACTAAAATAATATTCTGAAGAGACAAAGTTTGCAACCTGGAGTCTTAATTCACTGGAAAACATCTACTACAGATTAATTATAATTTCATATGCATTTTATTGAGCAACCTCCTCATTATACATCTCATTTTGCCAAAGTTTGATGGGATGGGTTCTTTTAAATGTGTTTGGGTTTAAAATAATATTTGTCATGAGAGCAATAAAAGACATTTAACTTACAACTAAATTATTTTGGAAACAACTACTTATGAGTTTGCATCATTGAAGGTAATATTATTAATGAATACTAGAAGGATTTAAATGTTTGGCAGCTACTTTATTCTATTCACTTAACTTTTACATCTCCTGAAAATTCACCATTCAACCAAGATGCAAGATGCTACTCACATTTTGCTCAGAATAGGGTCTTTGGGTTCAATTTGGTCACAAAAAGAAAAAAGAAACAAAAAAAGTTTCGAAATGTAATCTGGGCAGCAAATTTGTTTTTTGTGAATGCAAACACAATTTAGTGGTCCACCGCATAATTGGAATTCCCAGGATAAAGAGCTGCAGCATGAATTTTTAATGCGCCGAGTTCAACAACCGTCTTGGAGATTTAGTATTCACACAGAGTCATGAGGGACAGTGAACATTCAGAGAAGAAAACTTTGAGCTGAAGCAAGAAAAACAAGGTTTTATCTCACCGGAAGCCTGGATGCAAGGTTGTTGTGTAAATTACATGAAAGTACTCTGGCTTTGAGATGACGTGTTGCGACTTGACTCTACATACATGAATTGAACTAAATCGAATCTAAACACTTGAAAATTAGTAGTCAATGAGAAATTTTGGTATGCAAATGTGAATTTGATGGTCATATATCCATGCCTTTTGGAGATGGATAATTATGTTTTAACGTAAAAAGGAAGAAATTAGAACTTATCCGTTTTGGGTTTTCCATGTTTGCTTTCTCCATTCCTGATTTGTAATCTCATCCATGCTTTGGATTCCTTACAATTGATGATGGAAAGGTCAGAAATAGTGTCACGAGTACAAGGAACTCTTTAAGGTGCTCATTACTTGACCTCTCTTTGTGTTTCTGACCTTTCATTTCCTCTGTTGGTGCTGGAATAGTCAGCTATTAACAAGCAGATGAATGCAAAATCAACGTCGTGCACAAATGCAATTAAACATGCAGCAGATGTGTGTGGACTGTAAGAGAGGGCTGATTGGTGAATTTAAAAAAAACAAGTGAAGTGAGTTTTACTAATCAGCATATGAATGTGTTTAGCTGTGTTAAGAAAAGCAGTTACTTCTTCTCCTAAATCAGTTAAGGTCCTCCACCTTTATTCAATTATCGTAACTATCTCCCACGATTTACATACTGTACACTGGCACACAAAGACAGTTCTTGAATAATTCATTGTGCATCACACTGGCAGCACTTTTCATATGGAGATGGGAGAAAGGGAAGTTGGAATTCAAGGCTGGCTAGTTTTAATTGTTAGTTCTCGGCGACTATGCAGATTTTTTTTTCTGCAACAAAGAACAAAGAGGAGCAGGTTCAACGGCCACAGTCTAACTCCTAAAACAACTGTATCCTCCTGCGAAAGGCAAATCCATAGAAGAAAAATGAGAAAGCGAGGGCAAACTCTGCTATAGATTTATAATTTTTCATTCCGTCACAAAACGGAGCACACGTCTGACCCTGACATCATTTACTTCCCTTTCCTCTTTCATGTCCTTCCTGCTTCTGCTGCATTTCTATTCTATGCAGTCAAAAGAAATTATGAAATGCACATTCAATTTTGCTGATGAAAGGAGGTTTTAACATACAGATGCAACACTCACATGCATCAGAAGCTGGATTTTTTTCCCCCTTACTGATTTTGATCGCATTTTACCTCCTCAAACCTGAGTACGGAGCAACACAACATGTCACAGTTCAGCCGCTCATATTCAATATGAAAAATATGCCGATGTGTGTGATTGTAAATTTGCATTTCAATAAATGGGCCACTGTTAGTTTCAGAAGAGATAATGCCTCTCAAGAACACGGTAATAACACAGATATTTCTCTCTCTCTCTTTTCCTGGTTATGAATCGATAACACAGATCCTGCTGCTATAGTGACACACCAAGAAATAATCTCCATCTGCTCAGTATGCATGAGTATTTTCATAACACAGAGTCATCAGTTAGTCTGTAACACTTCACGATCAATTACAGCATGATAATAATGTTTGAAGAATCAGAGAAATGTGTGCCTCACCGTTCTTTTATGAGGCCTCTTCTCTGACTATGTCTCTGACTTGAACAAAACAATCACAGTTTCATGGAGCTGCATGATTAAAGAAAGTAATAATTAGTACATTTGGTCAAGCTGATTTGAACAAAGTACCACAGGTGTAATTATAACAAGAATGACCTTTTTCTACATTACTAATTAGGTTGAGAGAGTAAAGGAGCATTTGTTACCAGACTTTCTTTCTTTAACTGTTGGGTGTAATACCAAAATGCAAGTAGGGCATTTTATTTAAAGAAAATAAAAGAGCTTTTCAACAGGTTCATTTAAACTGCATGATTAAACTATTATAAAATACTACCACCTTTTGGACAGAACAGAAAATCCCTCTTTCAGGTAAACTTTACTTTTAGCAGGTCACTCCAAATAACCTGTGACCTTGCTAGGTCAGATCCTAAGGTTTAAGTTTGACAGCACGATGTGTGAAAGTTTCTCTTAGGTAGCCGCTTAATGTTCTTCACCTGAATTGCTGGGAAATAAATGAATCAAAAGTAGAAAATCTCATGTCACTTATTGTTTTTTAGATTTTTTTTTACTTTATTTAATTTTCTTCATTTACTTTTAATGTATTGTGACATTTTCAAAAATAAACCGCAGAAAAAAATGTTCTATGTAACTTCTTTTAATATTCTCAGTTTATAAAATGAATTGTGAAGTCCTTACCCAAATGTGGCCGGTCTCAGCAGTGCCAATAATTTCCATGTGGTAACAAATTACACAGAAATAACAGATACAATCCCTGCTCATGTTCAAAGCCAGAATCCCTACCAAACATCCCACATACTGGACTGTGGTCTGGGTTAATGCCATTTATCAAATACCATCATTTAATCATCGTCTCATGACGTTTTACCCTACTCACATAAGACTTCAAAAACATCACCACTACAGTCTTTTTCTCTACAAAATCAAAATGTGTGATGCATTAAACTGACGAAAGTCACTCTTTATTACATTAAATAGCCTTCCCTGTTTGTAGGAAATCATTATGGCTACAGATTTCTTCAAGGCTTATCCTGTACGTCCCAAATGTAATAAAGGGGGATCTTACACTCCCCAGGCCCTGGCAATTGGAAATCAACCATGATTAATTGATCGGTTTGGTCCTGGGGATTTAACCTCGTCATAAAATCAATTGGCCCTGACCAGAACGCGACAAAAATCGACCAACTAGTTCTGGACCCTCATCCATTGGGCTGCGGTGAAAATCAATTAGAAAAATTAAAAGGTATCAAAGCAAAGGTATTTATTAATCATGTTCTTAATTTCCATAGCAGTCTATAACTACAGGGCAGACACAATGTGATGATGAGCCAATTTAACAGCTTAAAAATTTTTTTTTTCTCGTGTCTTCTTTCTGAAAGGTGAATTAATGGACAACTTAGCTAATTAATGTGAGAGACAAGACACTAAAAACTCCTAGAAGTGAGCCAGATATTTTATGCTGAATAAAAAAATAAAAAATAAAAATAAACTTTTTCTCTCCAGATGTTTCAGGTAAATCTGTATAAGCCAAGACATCACAATCTGTACAGTCTTTGTTAGAAGGAACAAAATTCTTACTGGATACTGAATTTGAAATTATAAAAAATCTTAAAAATGTGTATGTATATATATATATATATATATATATATATATATATATATATATATATATATATATATATTTCCCAATGTTCCTGTATTTAATATGTTGAAATACTTCTGTCGTAAAATAAGACAGGTTTTGCCTGAAATAATGTCAATGAGAAAAAGCTGCACATCTTTTTAACATATATATATAATACCTTGTCCTAACTATACCATGGAAAACATAAAGCACTTTGCAGTATTAAATAAAATTGTTTCCTCAATACTTCGAGCATTTAAGTGTATCTTGGCATGCAGCTATTCAATCACTGACTGTGTATCGTTTCTGGTGAGAAAAAATTTAAATGACAGCAACCAGAAAACATCAACAGACTCCCTGCTGCTCCATTTACAGCTGACATCCAATTAAATGAAAAAAAAAGAATTGCTTGTGTTGACATCCATGGCTGGCAGTCAAAATACCGTTCTCAGAGAAAGGTGAGGTTGACAGGGAAAATACAAGCAGTGAACAGCCTGTTTATGCAAAACAAGATAAGACAGTTTAAATTGTAGCACATTTTTACACAGCTCCTTAGTTATAGTTTTATTTTCTGCATGTCCTTCTTCCTGTCGACTTACTGAGTAAAGGTCACTAATGTAAAAAAAAAAAAAAAAAATCTAAACATTTTGAGTGAATTAAATATCGCAATCTTGGTATGATTTTCACCACTTACCAGAAAAAAATAAAATAGTGAGCATTTTTACTACAAAGATTGCTATGCAGGAAACATGAGTGAGCTTCACTGGGGGAAAATAATCATTTACAGAGTACCAATATAACCCTTTTTGCCACTGGATTAAGAAACATTTTTTTTATTATTATTATTATTATTTAATGCACAGAACAACCCAAACTTGAGGGAAGAGCATCAAGACAACAAATTAGGCACAACAAAGTTTCTCAGGTAAGAGAGCATTCTTTAAATGTCCTTTTTTTTTTTTTTTTTTTACTTTTTATGGCCTCTTTCCCAAAATATTTCCACCATGAACTTACAAAGACAAGCCACATCTGAGCTCCCTCCGGCCATTCACATAAATAACAAGCGAAGACAGTCATACTCCACACAGCTGCAGGTTTTTATAACATACCTGGCAGTGCAGGACGACAGGAGGTGTTGTTGGCATTCAGCACTTCACATTAAATCTGCATGGGAAATTTACCCTGTGTCATTCTTTTTAAAAATAATCATAATACAAACTCTGTGTGGCGATCAAATTGTTGGCCCAACAAACATTTTAAATTTAAGCTATCTCACCTTTTGATGTTCTCACTAACTTTGGAGTTGTGTCCAAACGCTGACCTGTCACTACATATATAGCTCTCTACATTGTTTTGTCTCTGTGTCTGAGCTAAATGAAGGCAGAACATTTCAAGGCAGATTCTGTCTTCCATTCATGTTAAGCACCTGTTTTCAGGCAGCGTTTTTCCCTGATTTCCTCCACCTACTCACAGAATAAAAATGGCACATCCAGCTTCATCCTTTGAGATCATACTCGAGCTGCAGAGGTAGCTATCCCTGCTTTGGTCTCGGGTCTCCATTGTGCTGATGCCTGAGTTAAGCTGCATTCTCTGCTGCTTTGTGGTCACTTTTGAGCTTGCAACCTTCTTGCATATTCTCAGTCCTATTATGAGTCAAGAGCTGTAACATAACTGTAACAGAAAAGTTATAACATGTTGAGATATGTGTTTTAACAGTACATCAATGCAGTATATTAATAAACGAATGCCCTTACATTCATTGTGGTTTGAGTCTTTAGCTAAAGGCAACAATGTAAATCTACCCCCGTGATGAAACAATATGATTTCTGTCTAAAAACTGGAAGAAAATGTGAAAATCGTGTGTCATTTTCTCCCACTTCACAAATACAGAGTTCTGTGATCTGGTCATTATGTGTTTGTTGTTGTAATCTGACACAATGTGCATAAATTCAGATGGAATTTTCTCTGACATATTGTTGGTATCTGTTTTAGTAGAAAAAAAAAAAACTCAGATAGAGAAGGGGACTGGCTGCAATGAGAAGGTGAATGTGAGCAACAGAAGGAGATAAAAAGAGCAGAGGAAGAGGTTAAAGGTGAGACAATGAGGGAGAATGAGATGTTTTGTTTGATTGAAGATGATGTCTGTGCTGCATTCAGGTCAGAGTTCGGGCTTCTGAGCACTTAATGAGTTGTCGGCTGAATCGCCAACACAAGGACGGCATACAAAAAGCTTCAACGGTAATCTCCAACATAATAGACTTCTCCGTCGTCCAGAGCTAGATCAATGCACGGATTGAGTGGGCAAGGACAGAGACATTTTCCTTTTCCTCCTGCTGGAGATGAAGGCCACGTGCAACTTAACCACATTCTGCGTCAAGACCACCAAGTGGCAGAATAGTCCAAGGTTTTTGATCGGCACCCAGGATATTACTGTCACTCTGTAATTTCTACTTCCTTTTCCATTCTCAGTGCTGTCTCTGTCACAAAGCAATGATAGATGTGAAATGATAGATGTGAAAAAGTGTGACCTACTCTCTTATGAGTTTATTATCTTTCACAGTAAGGGAGGAGCGAACATAGAGAGGTGTTCACCGGGATTCCCTTACACAGTGGGGACTTTCTCAAAGCGCTAAAGAGGGCCAGAAGGGATGCAGGTCAAAAAAAAAGAATGCAGGTCAAGAGTGTCAGACACCAAACAGAGCACTGTATTCACTGTGCAAAGACATTTCCACAATGCTAGAGAGGAAAGAGAAGTGTACTAGCAACTGACCCAGTGTTATGGAAATGCATGATTAAAAGGCTGAATTGTCGTTTTTGTTTCACCAGTGGTGGACTTTTTGGGAGCAAAGCGGATCTCTCCTCGCATGTATGTGTGGGTGAGCATTGAGTGTTGCAGCGTGCATATCTGGCAGGACATTGTGTGTCTGTGAATGTGCACTGACTGTTGTTTGCTCCCTATCAGTGTGCCACCAATTGTCAGACTCTTTCAAATCGGCAACAAAAGCTCTTTTCCTAAATGTTCCCTCATCACAGATACGCTGCTCTCTTCTTGAATGAAGCTAAGCTAGCACTACACAGACAAAGCCCGGATAAATGGGGCAACACAAAAAAGGATTTATCAACTCATGTACACACAGAAGTATCTCAAGAGGTGTGAAGAAAGTGAGATCCGCAGAGCGGAAGGAAGGGGGTGCATGGGAAGAAAGAGTCCCACTGTAGTGGGGAAATGTTCCCATAGCTGCAGTCGTGGTTCTTCCCACCACAACTCTTATTATGATCTGGAAGGGAGTTCTGGCCACGACCCGTGTGGTCGCTGCTACAGTCTGACCCAGTCCAGATGGCCTCTTCTCTGCCTCACCCCTCTGCTGGGACAGTGACAGACGAGCAGCATCGCTTACGGTCTGCAGGACGGCTAGAAAGACAGAGAAGACGTGTTTTAAAACCAGGAAAAATGTCAAGATTAATCAGGAAATGCATCAACATTTAAAATGGTGCCATTCAGTGAGTCCTTAAAACTTCCCAAATGTAAAACAATCAAATCAAACCAGACAGTTGTTGCGTGTTCACTTGCGCAACTCCACAATTCGCTTCCAGATAACTTGAATTATTTCTCCAAAGACGATTAAAACAATATGTTTAAAATGTGAAAACATTTCGGAGAGCTAACACAACAATCCCGTCTAAGGAGATTTGTGGCACAGATTTTCAGATGAGTGCTGACAAGCTGCCAGGAAATCCTGTTCAATTCAACTGTTGTTTCCAGTCTTCTGTCGTAGTAATTACAGTCGATAGCAGAGTACTTGAAACCTTTGTTTTTAACAGTCAGCAGTGAAGGATGCACCAATCGATACTTGTACAGGAGCAATTTGTCAGACACAATCTGAAAACAATGTGAAGGAGGTTGGTTGCAATGATAAACTGAAGGAGAAATCTACAAGTTTTCATTAGCTCTGCCGAGCTTTGCTTTGAGCTCAGCTCATTGTTTAGCAGTAAATGCTAAGCAAAGTATTTCCTGGAGCGCGCAGAAATAAATCGAACAATGCATCGCATCGCCTGTATCTTAAAATCTAATTTCATAGATTTTCTGACGTCACCATTTTGAAATAACCAATAGTATTTCTGGCTTCACAAAGACAAACGCTGCGCATAGACTCACTGATGCTCTCTGTGTTATTGAGAATGAAACCAAAGACAATTAGGAATAACAAATCTGCAACATATGCCCTTATTAGGTGATTGGGGGAAGCAGGAGGCCTTCAGTGTCTCAGGAGGTTGGAGAATTGCCTATTAACTGCTGACTGTCTTGATCATTACTATTACTTATGGTATGTAAGGGCTCTATGCTACAGCAACTGTTTAATTGGACCCATTACTCAGGCTTACACCTGGGGGAACATACAAAGAAGAACAGAAAATCATGTCCATGCTTATGTGGATGTACACAGGGAAGAGCTTTCATGTGTATTTACACATAAAAGTGTAAATTTTCAATCGTTTCTTGTTTCTTCTTCTGCTTTATTGCAGTAGTTTTAAAGAAGAGAGACGACAGAGCTTAGAAAGCCTTTAAAGGCCATCTATTTTAATTTAAATCTGGTCTGGTGGAGGAACTGAGCAGCGTACTGCTGACATCAACCTTTTCTTTTATCCAAAAACCTCTTGTGTATATGAGATGTGCTGGGAAATAATTATTTACAGCTTGAATTACGGATCTTTTATTTTCTTTTACGGCGCTGATTTGACTTCTGGCACGTTTTTTTTTATAGAAAATACTTGCAGTGTAGGGACACCTACTGGATGATGAGTGTAGTGAGAGTTTAAAGAACAAGTCAAATTTTTTTGACTGGGACACAAATATCAGTACCTCCAACACAATGGAGGGAGATGTACACGTGTCTCAATCGTGACTGATGTTCTTAAAAAATGTCTTGCTTCTGTTTGTCCCTTCACTGCTTTTAGATATGAGAACAAGTTGTTACTTGGCGTATTCTAACCCTTCGAAGAGTTTATCCACATCCAGACAAGATACTCCCTCGTCCTGGAAAATACATGAGTTAGAGCTGATTTGTTGGAAGAAGAGGATGATTTCATCCATCCCCTTTCTGCTTTGTTTTTTTTTTTTTTTTTTTTTACAAGTGAGGCTGTATTGATTCAATGTAATGGTGTTTTTCTTTGGAGGTTGTGATAGTAGACAGAAGAATAGAAGATTAAAGCACACCTGCCCCTCTCTCACTGCCATTATTTTTCCAGATTGATAGACTGCAGTGATTTCACCAGTGCTCAATATATCTCTGTGCTGCAATCAAATTGGTTAATCATTTTCAGTCATGGCTAAAATATGGAGTAAATTTTAAGCAATACATATTGCAAACGCAACATCTGTGTTACTCTATTTTTTTTTTAATGATTGTAATTTGACTTAAGAAACAGTACTTTCACAAATGAAGCTACAGAGAACTACGTCAGAATAAATAAAAACTTTCTGTTTGACCTGCTCATTGAAACTTTGAAGTCTTTTCTGAATTTAGGTGAAAATGCAACTTTTGTCAGACAAAACCTTAGTTTTCCACTTTCAGATTTTTCTATTACTGACCTTGATAGAAGAGAAATAGGTTTAGAATTTTCTCTGCAAAATGACTCAACCGCAAAGTAATTTTACTTTCCACTTACTTTTTCATCTTTGTCTCTGATGTGCTAAGTCTAAAACCTTGGCCTCCACTAGAGTGCAGCAGCGTCTTTGTGGACCATAATGAAAACTGACAACGTTTCAGTCTTAGTTTTTGTTAAAGGAGCTGATAAAATCACATTCTAACCTTCTTCTTTAGTTCCTGTAGAGAAGAAAAAATATTCCCGATTAAGATCTCACTTTCTATGGTAAAAAAGTGCACAAAAGAATTGATGGTTACCTTATCCCATCTGCAGGTGGTGAGATGTGAATTATGTATTTTCCAGGCACGTGTCATTTTTTTTTTCAGTTGTTATAAAATATAAAATTCAACTTATCAGAAACTTGGCTTTGCAATAAAAATAGCAAAGTTCAATTTTATTTCAATGCCATATTTTCTCTCACAGAGGTTTTTAGATTGCTTCAAACCTAAAAAGTATTGAAGTAAATAATTCAATATTTTAATACATAAAATATTTAAGTATTTTAGGTATTAAATGCGGCAGCTAATGTTATCGGTGAAGCATGACCTGTCGCGACCACCAGGGGGAGCCAAGAACTTTTTTTCTTTTTGCTTGTATAAACAATGATTTCTACATGATCAAATATATATTATTGTAAAAAAAATCACAACTTTAAAGTGAAATTGTGATGTTTTGTTAATATAATCACATATAAATCGTTACTAAAAAAAAGGGGGGGACGGGAAATGAAAATCTATTCCACTTTGGGGAAGTGTTTGGCAGAACTGTGAAAATGCCTCTAACTCCAGCTCAAGTCAATAAATGGGCAAAGAAAAAGACAAATTAGTCTATGCTAAACCATGAAGTCATCTACTGTGACCTTCTTACAATAAATTGGTCAAAAGGCAGAATTGGTTTATTTCAACAAGGAATAAATATTACAGTCGACTAAAGTTTTATAGCTCATAACGATGCTTACATAACTAGCTAGAGTGATTACTATAAACGAATGACCGAAAGAAGGAAATAAATAAACAATGAGTTAATGGTGCTCAGACTGTGCATCAAAGAACCATGTTCTGGAGACTGACATCTTAACATTTCAGATTTTTTTTCCAGTTACCCATTAAGCCAAGATGTAGAAAATTAAACCTGCTTAATCAAGTTTACACAAATTTACAGATTTTGTTTTCTATAAAATACAAGTGATAAAACTGTTTCCACATCAACTTTTCTTGGACCATTTAAAAACACAAACACACTGTGTCCATCTAGTAACAGAGATTGTTGGATTACTAACAGATGTTGATTCAAAGAAGAGACATAGGTGTGCATAACAGTCAAAAGAGCTTTTGTGTTTGGACAAGTACATCAGCGTGCCAATATCACAGCCAACAGTTTTGTTTTGTTTTTCCCAAATTAAACACAGCATTTTGCAGAATAATTACAAACAGAGAATTGTAAGACATAAAGGTTTTATCAGAGAAACATATGCCCCGACGTTCAGCGATGAAAGCTGAGTGCCAGAGTTAAACATTGCCAGGTCTAAATATCTCAGGTTACCTTTGGGAATGCAAGTGCTGAATGTCTTGTTTGTGTTGTAATAGTGAATTATGACCAACATCCAAGAAGGGGATATCAGCTTTCCACAGATGTTCTGATCAATCCTGGGTCATATCAAAGAGGGATCTGAAAAAAATCAGTGAGGTCAGAGGTTAAGGAAAATGAGAGTTTATTCTCTGTAAATCATTTGTTAACATCAGGATTATTAAGTAAATACCACCAAAGAACTAACATTTGAAATTCAAGCATCAGTTCTGAATTTTGAAATTGTCTTTTAGTGGATTATCGCAACACTTATTATGTTTCTGTGGCAGGATTTTACTAATGATCTGGCTACAACTTTTTCTGCTCAAATGTAAAAACCGACTTTAAAGTAATTAGTGGTCAAGTTATGAAAAGTTGGGGAACTGTAACACCTCTGCAGGAAAAAAAGTGTAGATGCCTAAACTGTAATGTGTGTGACTGGGAGAAAGGGGTGAATGGACACAAAACAGCAAAAGAGGATGCCAGAGTCTAACATGTGGAAGCTATAAAAAAAGAAAAAGATGCTTTGAAAGTTTTGTGACAGATCCTAGTAGGAAGGTCTGGATCTCACAGACTGTTTTTATTTTGTAGCTTATTTTCATATTTATGGCTGTAAAACAACCAATAAAAGCCATGCTTATCAGTGTCCCAAAGACTGAAGAAGTCCTGTTTAATGTAAAAAATGTTCTTCCAAACCTTTATTTGGTCTGTTTTAGATGTCTGTCTGACAGGAGGAGTCAAAGGGAGATCAGAGAAAATGGATGGATTTCAAGAAAGCTTCACAGGATGATTCTGCAGCTTCTCTTACACAGATAGATCTGCCTCAGTCCTTTTTTTCTGATCGTTGTCAGAGCATGAACATTATCTGTCCTCCTTTTATTTTTTTAGCAACCTGCATCCGTTTTCCTCATGAAGTAATGTTAAAAACATGTCTGTTAAAATGATAGTTACTTAATGGAAACAATGATCATATTTCACCATCAGTTCAGATAGCAAATTTGGATAATTTTCCCACATTTTGATATTCCAACATCTGGATTCTTGAAATCACCAATATATAGATAAATAATTACATTTTGAATTTCTGCACAGGTGCTTAAAAGGCCACTAATTTTCAACTTCTTGATTAAATTTCATTTACAACAAACTAATAATGCCATTATTACTGTCAATAAAAAATGCATTATTATTAAAAAAAATAAAATAAAAATGTTCTGTCAAGAACATCAAGTACAAGTATTTTAATTTAAAAAAATAAAAAAGTGTATTTTTGTTTATTGGTCATTCTATTTTGTTCAGGATGAGGTAAGTGTAAAGAACAGTGGGCTCGTGAAACAGATTGATGACAGAAAGACGAAAACACTGCAGGGTTATTTTTGTCTAATCATAAACATCATTTGTCCTGGAGTTAACGTCTTCCTGCTGTCATTTGTGAAAGGATAGCCTAATTTTCTGCAGCAGAATAAACAAAGATCCATCGTGTCACTTTGTTTCCACAAGATGTTTTACAGCTTAACAGAAAGACGAATTTAAAGTTAAAATAACAAGTGTAACGTCATGTTTTTTTTCCTTTCTTTTTTCTACTGCTTAGATCCTCCTCCTTCAGCCCTGAAGTACTGAGGATCTGCAGAGGTCTCCAAGCTGCTCAGCAGCAAAATAGACATGTAGATTTCATCTGTGTTCCATGTTGGAACCACATGTTTTCAGTCTTCATGTTTTCATTAGCTGGATGTTTTCACAAAAACATGAAGGACTTTTTGCTCTCTGTAACATTTCAGCAGAAACTCCGACATGCTCTCCTTCCGTTGATATTCATGTCTACGTGTCTGTGCAGACATGTAAGTGGACGGGCCTCTTTGCTTCAAACATGTGTTGTATAGCTAATGATTTGGTCATAATATTGTGCAGATGTTCATTTCCCCCCCCTTTTTCCTCAGAGTTATTAAGATGATCATCAGTTAGACAAATAGCGTTGGTGCTTTTGCAGCTCAGTTATGCAGTAACCTAAGATGAAACACACAGCTGTAAGTGTGTTAGGAACAGAGTCAAAGGAAAGCAGGAAGTAGATTTCATGGTCGGCCTCAGTATTTCCATTTTCCTCTCTCGTCTAAGGACAGCATTGTTTCAGTCCTGCCAGGTTTTACCCTACTTCGTCTTTAAGACCTATCAAATTTAACAAAGTTCATTAACTATTAAACAAAGTCAATGGTTTTATTTGCTTCCCTCAGTTGTGTGCATTTGTATATCGCTTGTGGAAAACATGACAGCTGTTCAAAGTGGAGTGAAATGCAGCCTGAGACGTTTTAATCAGTACTTGCAGAGGAACCTCCAGTTTGTTTTTGTCCCCTCATGCTTCAAATCAGCACCTTTTTCACACATACTACTTGGAACACAAACACACCCATTACTATTTTATGAGCTTTTGACTGTGACTAATGTGGGGCAGCCTAATAGTAAGGCATTACAACCAGACATAAGCGGTCATGTCTGAGGCAAACACTAAAAACACACTACAATTAAGATCAAATCCTGCTGGTGTTGTGGATGAAAAACATAAAGTTATCTAAAATGATCATATTCTAATGGTCCCGTCACCCCTTCTGCTTGGCGTTTCTAGATATTCTGCTTCAAGCTCATATCAGATAGTCACCAGTTTCTGCTAACAGAAACTTTTATTGTTGCTACTGCTGACGAAGAGCCATGAGCTGATAGATTTCAGAGGAGCAGGTCAAAATTTGAACATGTATGTGAGACCAAACTCGCACTGCATGACGTGTCTCCTTGTCCAGCACAGAGGACAGTGATGAGAGACAGACAGACAAGGGTCTGCTGTTGGTCCATTTTAATGACTCTACCAGTGAAAATATGCAGACCTGCTTCTGCTCCTGTCATCAGGGCCTCCGAGGCCGACATTTACCCCCGTCTGCTTCCTTTCTGTCTATAAAATATGTACGTATGTAATCCTGTAGCAGAAGCAAGGCAGCATTTGCATGCCTCAGTCTTCAGCTCTTAAAACCATTATATAATCCAGCTATCTTCTAATCTAACAGGGCAATGACGGCATTGAGATGCTGGTAGGATTCTTCATATTTGTACTGAAAAAGGTAGTCCACCTCTTTAATTGATCTAATTGGCAGGTATAATCCACAAGATGACACCGTCCTCTTTGTAAACCACAAACTCTTCAGGAATGTGAGCAATAAAATGTTCATTCATTTCTTTTGCTCAATCTGTGGTTGAGCAAAAGATTGCTTTTGCTCAACCACAAAAAAACACTAAAAAAAATTTACATTTGGGAAACCATCAGTCTGTGTCCTTTTCAACCCAAAGATTCTCACCCACTTCTTTTGGACTGAGCGTTTAAAAGATACTAGATTCTCCGTGGAACTACAGAAAGAGAATGGACTTAAAAAAATTAAAAAAAAAGCTTTAAATAAAGAAAAACAAAAAGCAAGAAAAAGAAACATACTCTCAATTGTGACTGGAGGTGATGAGAAACAAACACAGACTGTCGGTGCGATTAAAGCCCCGTTCTGTCTCAGATGTCTCTAATGAATTCAGTAAATCTGCTTGAAGCAGTGAGCAACTGTTTTGACCATGGTAATTACTTGTGCATTAGTTTTTCATGCTCACCTGACCATGTCAATGAAAGCTCACATGCTCTTTAGACACAGAGAAAGTACGCTGCTAAGACAAGCTGTTTTTACAGCAGCGTTTTCCACCTCTGCACTACAAAAATTACATAAATTATTATCGTGATTTTACCCCTGAGCATTGTTTTGATGCTTCAGCTGCCTCTGGACTCTCAGCGCTAATTCAGACTTGATGGCATGCATGCAGTTAAAACATAATTATTCACTGTACCATGTAGTCATCGTTTGTTCCTTTGCTTAGCCTGGGAACTAAAGGAAGCCAGAAAATACAGAGGTGCAGAAACAGGTCATCTCTTCTCCCCTGGGTTTTCTTTTCCTTCTAATTCACACAGTGATGTCACCTAACGATTTGTGGGAAAATATCACGGTGGAAGCATTACAGAACCTCTGAAAGAAAGTACTTAAACTGTGTGTTTTTGCTTGTTTCTTCCTGCACGCATCAAACATACCGAAAACACTTCAGGTGGCATCTTTGACAGAGAATTATTAGCTGGTTTTGTAGCCTCTCCAGCTTTGCAGAGGAGCCTTTCAGCTCAGTGCTTCAGTATTTTAGCCTGCAGCGGTTTGATCTACTGTAAGCATGGTCAGATGTTTCTGATAAAAGAATACCTTGTATAACCAACTGCAGACCATATGCTTATCACCAAACACCAGCCAAAGTCAGAAGCTGGGTAGGCACAATGGAGCGATTAGCTGCTAAAGAGTCAGATAGGTCCCAGGAGAGAGTGTGCAGATTTTATACCAAAGAAAATAGAATTTGAATGAATACATGGTGGAAATGGCCTGAACATTTTTCCCAGCTGCATTTTGCAGATAGAAAGAGGCCTAAATGTAGAGATTAAAGTTTTGTGGCAAACATCAAATCTTCAGTTAATGTGACCTGCAGATACCAGATTTAGCTTATTGCAGTTTCTCTTTAGGAACTGTAATAAACAAAGAAAGAAGAACAGCAGGTGGTTATTTATCTTTGAAGCAGAGGTGACACAAACATATTAAAATAAAGACCAAAATGATTGTAGAGTTGACATTTTAAACGGTCATTTTAAAACAGCAATTAGCACAGTAAGAACATACACCTACGTCCATATGAATAGAAACAGAGTTTTACAGACCAAAAAAAAAAAAAAAGTATTTCATCAATAACAAGCTGATTAAACCTTTTTCATGGTGGTTAGGGACACCAGCTAACTCCGAATACCTAAACTCTGCAAACACTTGAAATACTTATAACTATGTATTTTAGTTGTTCAAACACCAAACATATCTAAATAGGCATTAACGCGCACAGAGAAAACCATCTTAGCGCTGCTGCTGAAGCTACACTACAGTCTTCCTCATCTCCGCTGTTGCGGGTACAACCAATCAACGCCAAGGAAAATGAATGGGGCTCGTGGATTGGCTGCTTTGCAAACGCCAGCCAATAGCGTGTTAAGTAGCAGTGCGCCTAGGTATTTTCAGCTTCCAAAGATACATTTTCTTTTGAATATTTTGCTCTATAAAAATCTCCATGAAGAGGCAAATGTTCAATTAGTAATTTTTGACTTATGTTGCACCGAAAAATCTGAGCATAGGTGAATCAGCAAATACTAAGGCATACTTTTCTTAAAGCTTGAAAATAGGAGATAATCAACAAAATAATCTCCCCAGATCCTGTTGAACTTCCTTGCTTTTTTATTTGTATTTATTTTACTTATTTGTCATATAACATTAGTTTCAGACACTGTAATTTGCTGGAGCAACTTCCTTTGATCCTCCATTTGCCCTCTTTTTTATTTTAATTGCACACTGTGCACAAAACATATGCTGCCAAAGTCCAGACAGAAAATCAACCAAAATCCTTTTTAAAAATTTAGGAACTCCTGGTGAAATATCAATCAAGTTCAGAAAAAAAAATGCTGGCTTCTTTAAAGCAAAATTAAAAGCAATTTAGAATAGCTTAAAGCTTTAGACAATACTCTGCCCATTTACATTTTTCCTAAAATATGTCTCTTTTTGAGCTGGAACTGGATCTGAGTTTAAGAGGTAAAAATCATCAGCAAATTACACCAAAGTTTAAACTAACACAAGACAAAAAAAAAACTGTAGACACAGCTGTACTTTAATTTCTCCTTGGAACCCAGGAGCACAAATGTAATAATGTGTGTGAAACTAATGTGACCAAAAAAAATGAATCAAGGCTGTATTCAATTATTAACATAGTTAATAGTGTTACCTTTGTTCAAATCATTTTCAACGATGTATTTTGTAATCATCACCTCTCAACAGAAAACTGAGGGGTTTTATTTATAAATGTGTGATAAGTTTTTTATTAGAAGTATTGCTTTTCAAGCAGATTAATTGAACTGATGGGAAGATTGGAATTAGAGAAAATCCACTGATCTTTTAACCTCTCCGACTCATGGCCTGTTTTTGAGAAATATGGCTGAAAATAACATGCCCAAAATGAATTGAATGCATCTCAAGAACTACAGTTTATTTTAATTGTTTTTGTATCAAAATAAAGGCAAGACCCTAAAGAATATGGTACAGCTCTAAAAAACACCCTGCCTGTTACTGAGGAAAGTGAATTAATATGATACACAGCAGAAATTAAGCAAAATATCTATTTCCGCCTAAAAAAAAAATACAGTTCAATATAGGAAGATTCCTTTCAAAGCATGCAGATGTAATCTAAAACATGTAGTAAACAACACTACACAATCTGACCTTTTACTGTGCCAAGTTTCATAAAAAAAATTAATCATAAGAGTTCTAGAGAGGTAATACTTGATGAAAATCTAGGCGGACCTTCCAAATTAGCCATTTTGGCACAATTTGTGCCATTTGAACTTTCTCAGGTTTTTTTCTGTAGAATCTGTTTCAATCATTTATTCTTATCATAGAATAAATGATTACTTGTCATAGATAAGTAATTACATCTAATTGTTTTTGGGGGTTCCTTTGAAAAATCCACATTGCATTCATTCACAAAAAGAGAAAAAATAGACAAATTGCAATAGTCTGAAAATGGAACAGATTTACTCACAACAACAATTATGTCAGAGTTGACACCTATTAAACACAGCAAATAACACAGGAAAGACAAGAGAAAGTTAGATTCTCATTACTCGCGAGGAGAACAGAGATGTGCTTTCAGTTACAAATCTCCTACCGCTCTGAAAGCACATTTGCCTGTCCCTCTCTTTTTATTGTCTTTAGGATCCCTAATCACAGAGAGCGCTGTAACTCTAAAGGGAGGGGGCCAAGATTATCGCTAACTAACAACACAATCTAGCTAAACACTAGCTTATCTAGTTCCTGACCCAGGAACAAACAGGACAAGTTGTGAATCTTCAAGGCGATGGTTTTATAGCTATCTAAGAGGTCAAAGCAGGGCGTTCTGTGAAGAGCTGCTATCACTGCTCTTCTTCAGAGAGGCCCTCTGAGAAAGGAAAGCAGAGTGATTAACACAGAAACATTTCTTAAAAGGTATGACTAAAACAAATAATACATAAACTAAGAACATATAAAACAAATAGTTGATAATAATACAATTTACCTAACAATTTCAAATACATTTGTATAACAATGGACATGCAAATAGCAATGAAAACTAATTTGTCAAAATGATATGATCACAGGAAGAAACCGATATCTCACAATTACATTACAATAACAATGCAACAGCAACAGGGCTTTTTTTTTTCTTTTTTGTGGCTCTAGTGGCTTTTGTTTGACTATAAACATATGGAAAGTGGGGGAAAGAGGAGGAAGACATGCAGCAAAGGTCAACATGTTGACACGGCCATGTCGAGGACTAAAGCCTCCATATATTGGTTGCACACTCCATATCTCTGCCACTGACACACCCTTTTGAACTAACAAAAACAAACCCTCACTGTGACAGCACAGTTGTAAACAACAATTACTCATAACCTATTGCCTATTGATAAGAACATCATCTTCATTTACATATTTACATCATACCACTCATCATTTAGCATCATGCCACTCTTTGAAGCAGTTTCTTGTGGATGAAAGGCACAGAGGGACTTGGCACCTCCTGCAATAAATGGGTGTCTTCACCCTTGCAAAGCCAGCATCCTTGCATCTCCTGCAGTACTTCCGGGTTTGATTGTCGTCAGCACTTTCATAAAATTCTGGCATGCATGTCAGTGGTTGAGGTGGTGGTGAGGATGGTGTTGAGCTCTCAGCAAACTCAAGCATTTCTTCAGCAAGCTGCTCTTTGAACTTTTTGTGGTTGGCTGTACCTGTGAAGGCAGGATCCTTTCTCAGTTTCAAGAGCTCCTTGTAGAGGATGAAACTGTTTACTGTTGCAATGTCCATAAAATGGTAGAAAAATTTTTTGTACCATTTTATGGACTTTTGCTTTACACTGTAATAGCTGATTAGTGCATCGGACAAATCCACACCACCCATGTGTTTATTGTAATCGAGGACAGAATCAGGAGCAGGTATGCTTTTAGTCTGCCACACACCACCACTTTTAACCCTCCGCTGGATAGTTTTTCCACTGAAAGCTGTGTGGACTGTGGAGCACATGGTCACCTCGCGTGTGTCCATCCACTTCACAAAAAGTAGGTTACCTCTCCTCAGCCACCGCACATCTCCCCTCTCAGCCTTTTTGGGCAGGTCGTTATTGGTGGTTTGTGGAAAACCAATACAGGTTTTTCTTATTGTTCCACAACAGCCGATGTTTTTACTACTCAGATCTTTAAAAAGTGTGGGGCTGGTGTAGAAATTATCAACAAACAGCGTATACCCTCTGCCAAGCAAAGAGAACGGAAGGAGGTCCATCACTGAAGAGTAGCTCAGGCCCTGCCCTGTGGTGGAGACATTTTTACCGGTGTAAATAAAAAAATTCCAGGTGTAGCCTGTGGAGGAGTCTGCCAAAACAAAAAGCTTGTAGCCCCACTTTGTTGGCTTGTCCTTCTGATACTGTTTCATGCTATTACGGGCTTTGGACGCAACCATCCGTTCATCAATGGAGATTTTCTGGTGTGGCTGGAAGTAGGTCTGGCAGGCGGTCACAATATCGGTGTACAGTGGCTTGATCTTGAAAAGCCTGTCATACTCTGACGTGTTCTTTTTCTTCTCATTCTCCTCATCTTCTTGAGGATTGCTCAGATGAAGAGACCACAAGATGGATTCAAAACGACACCGTGTCATCTTATCTCCAGGGAAGGAGAAGTTATATGGCCACGACTTTCTCCAGTAATCTGATGAACGATGCACACTCACGAGACTGGTGAAAATGATGATCGCCATGAAAATGTAAAAATCTTTCACTGTTAGCTCCTTCCAAATGAACTTTCTTCCAGCCCTTAGTCTTCTAGCAGCATTGGCATTGGTGTTGTCAATCATTGCACGGACTACAGAAGAACTAAAGAAAAGCTGGAAGAGGCTGAGTGGAGACCAGGAAGATGTGGTGTCAAAAGTGGGCCCGGGCATCCTGGCTGGCACAAACCTGAGTGGTTGTGGCTTTTGGTCTTCATCCTCTCTATTGTGCCATTGTTCTTCTGGTCCTGAATCACTCCGACGCCGCTTCGGACGCACAGATGTGTGAGGGGCTTTTTGTTTCCTTTTTTTCTGTGTATCTTTACACTGAAAAAGGTCTGGATGTGGCTGTGCAGGGGAAGCAGAAGAACATGGCCCCACTCGGGATGTACTGGAGGATGCTTGTCCAGATAGCCGTGGATCCTCCTCATCATCACCATCATCACTATAAAATCACATGTGGAAAAGAAATAAAAACTCAAGGATTCAAAGATTATTATTGTCATACTACATTTGTTTGTTTGTGGTACAAAATTCAGCCTTGGGTCCCAGATTAACAAAATTACACAAATAACATAAATAATTAAGAAAATTATGTGATATAAAAATATGCTTATTCATAAAAATTCTAACAAAAAAATGTATCATGTTGTGATTTTGGTTTCTCATTTCAAGTATTCCTTTTCAGTTGTAATAGTACAATTTAATAAATTATCATTTGCTTCAAGTATCATCTCCCAGTTTTACCCCACAAAAAGTTTGATGGGCATAGCATATATACTATGAATTGTACAAAAATAAACAAAGATATAGAAAAATGGATTACAAACCTCACTGATGTTGGAATTTCATAATCTGGATCACTTGTATTTCCATCTGAATGCACTAAATCTTCCTCATCAGACGAAGAGTCGATGAGGATATATTGACCACTGTTATCAGTGGTCAATATATCCAGCACCCCCTCAGCTGTGAAAACCTTCTTCATTTTGCTGGCCATTATTTTCTCGGATGTAAAAGAAAAATTGAAAAAATATTTTTTCTCGTCTGAAAAAAATAATCCTTTATGGAGTTTGATGACAAAAAAAAGTCAAAAGCACCGCGAAAAAAAATCCTCCTGGAGTCTCTGTCTGCGCTCTTCGCGTAAAATCATCCAGTTATCCATTCAGATATAAATACACGGGGCAGTTTCTCGAGAACACATTGTACGGTGGCCGACAGGTGCAAATGCGCAGCAAAAGAGAAAACATGCAAACAAAAAAAAAGACACGGTGGCCGACAGGTGCAAATGCGCAGCAAAAGAGAAAACATGCAAACAAACAAAAAGACACTCGCACAAATTAAATGCGGCAAACAAATAGCAAATAAAATGCAGCAAACAAAAAAGAAGACACACCCAAATGAAATGCAGCAAACAAAAAGAGAGATGCAAACAAAAAGCGAATGCAGCAAACAAAAAGAGAGATGCAAACAAAAAGAGATGCAAACAAAAAGCGAATGCAGCAAACAAAAAGAGAGATGCAAACAAAAAGCGAATGCAGCAAACAAAAAGTGCTGAAAACGGAAGTGCTCCAGACCACTAGGGGGAGTCTAACAAAAAAACTGCTGTGTCCGAATTTAGACTCTGCATCCTTTAAAGCGGGTGTTCAGAAAAGCAGCAATGGCGACAAAATAATTTTTGTTGTATTACACTTAAAATTACACAAAATGATTTTTTACAATGTTTTTAGGCGAGAATGTAGATGTATAGATCTGAAATATCTGCTCGGTTCATTAATAAATCACCTACTTCCAATATTGCTCCGACGTTTTCGGAGATGTCTGCTCCCGCTGCATAAACAGCCAGCTTCACTCGCAAGCTGTCAGCTGGCCGGGCGCTCCATGTTCGGTACACCGAGAGAGAGCCCATGTCTCCCGGCAAATCGTTATAAAAACTCCCGCTAGTTTTCCCCTATGAGTGGAGGTGTAACACAGATATTAAGTCAGGTAGTAGTAAAATCTTTTGGTTAACTAAAGTATTTAATTTATTCCTGAGCAAATGGGTTTGACTGATTAAAGTTAAGCCTTCAAACATAATATTTTATTTAATTGTTATGTCTTACTACCCGAGATCTGGAGAGTATTTGAAAATGAATAATATCCCTTGTATACATTAAACATTTTAGAATCAGACAGATTTCCTTTTTACTATGGAACAACCTTTATTACAAAAGGTGAAGAATAATACAGAAATAAAGAGAAAAAACAACTTTGAGTCTGTTTTTTTTTCCTTCGCTGCTCTGTGCTTCACGTTGTCACGGTTGCTAAGCAACATAACGCCGAGATGGAGGCTAGGCAGCTAGCCGGAGGCTACAGCTTCTCTCTTCTGGTCGTCCATATTCGTGGCCTTCGAAGGACCCGTCTTCTGTAGATCGGGCCGTTTCTCACATAGACATAATAAAAGGACAGACGCCTAATGGACCGCTCTCGTCTTATCAATACATATTTAAATAAATAATCATTAATACTGAATAATATACATTAGGCTATGCAAGATTATGCACACACACATATATATATATATATATATATATATATATATATATATATATATATATATATATATATAAATAAAATGTTTTCTGGTTTAAGAGCGATTCAGCAGCTGAGATTGGGTCCAAAATCCGATACGAGATTCATCCGTGCTGTGCAGTGAATCTTTCTCTCCTTAAAGACAATTCTTCCTTCTTCCTCACGTCGTAGGAAACCTTCAAAACAAAAACGGGACATTTTCGAGTTATCTTACGTTGACAGAGTTAAATAATTAAATAATAGCCATTGCCACCTGTGTAAACTTTGCTGGTGAATGTTATATTATGATTTTTAGAATGACTGAAACATTTTAAGATTTACGGAATCTTGGTTAGCTTTCAGAACCGCGGGGGCTGAACACCAAGCACTATAGCTTGCGTTAGCTGGTATTTCGCCAGTGGACATAAATACAGTATAGTAATATTCTACTCACAAAAAATACACAGTAATATGTCCATCTTACTTGCGAAAAGTCTGTCGAGCCCTCACGTCAGTAGTCCGTCGATCCGATCAACAATATTCCACAGTGCTGAAGGCATCTTCTGCTGTTTTGGTTGAGCAAAGCAGGAGGGACGACCGCTCCTAGAGCGCATTTGCACCGGAGCAACCAATCGTGGGGGGGGAGAGGGCTACTCTTTCTCAGGGCCCTTGAAAGGATGCAGAGCCTAAATTCGGACACAGCTATTTTTTGTTAGACTCCCCCTAGTGGTCTGGAGCACTTCCCGTTTTCAGCACTTTTTGTTTGCTGCATTCGCTTGTTGTTTGCATCTCTCTTTTTGTTTGCTGCATTCGCTTTTTGTTTGCATCTCTCTTTTTGTTTGCTGCATTCGCTTTTTGTTTGCATCTCTCTTTTTGTTTGCTGCATTCGCTTTTTGTTTGCATCTCTCTTTTTTGCTGCATTTCATTTGGGTGTGTCTTCTTTTTTGTTTGCTGCATTTTATTTGCTTTTTGTTTGCCGCATTTAATTTGTGCGCGTGTCTTTTTTTTGTTTGCATGTTTTCTCTTTTGCTGCGCATTTGCACCTGTCGGCCACCGTACCATTGGCCAATTTTGATGATTAACATGTCTTTCGAACCGTCAGAGCCAATAGAATCCGAGGGCGTTGACATTAATACGGAACCTAAAGCCATACACCAATGGACCTTACAACAGGGTCCGCGTTTCATTGGCTAATGTCCATTTGACGTCACTGCGCAGCTACCATGTGCTTGACCGTCTCACGAACAAAAGCTACAGTAGTAAACACATGCTAATGTAGATTGTGGACCAGCAGACCACAATCTACACAATCAAAGTTTTTGCGACAGAACTCAAATAAGAATGGTTCTCCACTGTCAGTGGGGTATCTGTACAGGCATCCTGATCGTATTTGTGGAAATAAAATTCACAGATTTCCCAAATCTGATGCGGAATGCCTAGCTTGGATCAAAGCTTGTGCACGACCGCATTTGCAGCTCAACCGTCGTAAGATCAATAAAAACAAAGGAGTGTGTGCTGGTGTAAGTATTATTACTGTGCTTTCTTTGTGTTTAGTGAATGGGGATATTTTGAGTGGCCCTGCGACAGACTGGCGACCTGTCCAGGGTGACCCCGCCTCTCACCCGGAACGTTAGCTAGAGATAGGCACCAGCACCTCCCGATCCCTTTTGAATTTTGAAGCTTGAAATATTGTAAGGTCTTAAGGAGGCCTATAATGTGTGAACAATGACCCACAAGTCTGAAAAAAGCCAATAATTAACACATTCATTATGAAAACCTTTTAGCTTAGTACAGCATAATGGCAGTACCGATACAACTTCTACACCGTGAAGCCTGTCTGTTACACAGTCTTACGTTAGCTGAACAGATCAATATGCAATGTGTACCGTATCTGACATACTTTAAAGATTTTATTTTACCTGAAAAGGCTTTTTTACTAAATTGTAATGTGTTAGCCACGTTAGCACCGAATACAGTGCATCAGGCCCTAGGCACACTCAAACATTTTCCAACAACAGAAATCACTGATTCCAAAAGTAACCCTCAAAACCATGAATGCCAACTTACCCAGCCTTGCAAGAACAATAGGCATCAGTGATCTAGTCCACAGCTATATTTATGCTGGGGGTGCGAGGATCTGCGACCGGTAGCATTTAGCTGCTTCGCGCACAATGTTGGGGGCATCCCGTGGCTCAAACACCTTGATTTCGTCCAAAAAAGATGACATGAACTTGTTTGTTCCCCTGTCCATTGTCGTCGCTGATATTTTTTGAAAATCCGGCAGAAATTCTACACTAATCGACTCAGAAATACTTTGTAGAGTCAGTTGAAACGAAAGACGCCATGTTTACACATAGAAACTAAGCCCCGCGAGGCTTTGTTTGTGAGACATGCAGCCACGTGGGACTGTCGAGGGGCGTTTCTGGGCGGGGCTTGGTCAGGTCCTTTACAGCGAGGAATACGAATGTGGCGTAGATTGACGGTGTTCGCCTCTAGATTTTGTTTATGGTAGCTAGGAGACGGAAGAGGCTCTGGGCAGAGCCGAAAACAATGTGAGATGGACGCAGGGATTATCGAACCAAGTGGAAATATTTACTCTAATAAGGATTATGACCATGAAACAGCAAAGGTAGGACTGGATTATGCTTTTAGCTTCGTGAAATTAACTATTTATTTATTTATTTTTCTTCTTTAGCTGCTGGTTCAGTGAGTTTTGCACGTAGCGTGGTGACTCTGGTATTGTTGGAAACGGCAGAGCTTCGGCTTTACTCTGATCGATAGTTTGTGAGGATCGGGCCACGTAGCTCTTTCACTGTTGCGTTTTTTACCGGGTATGCCTCGTTAGCATCTAATTACGTTTCTTTTTATCAAGCTGCTTCGTGTTCAGGCTGGGTGTTGTTGAGGTAGAAATTACTGTTTCTATCATTTAGAAGAGCTTTTTTTTCCCGATCTGTGGATATGCAATATGCCTATATTGATAAATGTATAGCATGTGTTTTCAGGTCAATCTATTAACACTTGCCTTTGTAATGTGGAGACCATGATAATTCCTCTTTTATGCCACAAACCATCTAATAATCATTTGATGTCACAGTTCTACTAGGGGAGGTGATAAAAAATCTCATGGTGCAAAAACAAAGACCTTGTGGCTAGTAGTCGAGAGAGGAGGGAGTGGTAGCAGAGGCAGAGAGGTATAAAAGCAACGGAGGAGGAGGATTTTCAAGTAGAACAAGGAACCACAAGGGAAGGAGAGCAGAGTGAAAGAGAAATTTCAGAAAAAAGTTTAGAGAAGACTTTCCAGTTCAAAATATACAACTAGAAGCTCTTAAGCAAGTTTTCATTTTCAAAGCAGGTAAGAAAATATACTACTTTATTTTCTGTGTTCTGATTAATCTGATGGATTAAACTGCAGAGAAGTCAGATTATCACCATGTTGAAAGTGCTAAAAGGAACCTTCTGAAAAAAGTATGTAAAAAGTAATAAAAGTAATAAGTATTAATAGCATATTCTGTAATATAAACTATGAACATTTTGTAAATCACAATCCTAGGCTAATGTCTGACAAGCACATTTGTGTTGTTTCTTTATTTCCCCCTTTCAGCTTCATATGTAATTATTGTAATTACATATGTAATTATCCACTGAAAAAACATTAGAAATGAAGAAGCTACAACATGGCTCTTAATGTCCAGTTTGTCCTCCTTTTAAGTCAGCCCTTTTGTGTTTGTGTGTGGGTGTTTGGGTTGTGTGGCCAGATTTCGACAGTGGATGCAGATATGTTTGAGTGTTCCCCTGACAAATGGTGATGGCTAACACAGATGTGTAATCTGAGAGCACAGCTCTGTCCATCCAAGGTTTTATTTTTTTACTTTAAAGCTCAAAGAAAAGAAGAACGCTGCATTTACTGCTTTGTTTTACCAGAAACAAACTATTGTTTTTATAAATGTAATGAAGTGTGCTACCCATTTTATGTTTTAATGCATTATTATCAACCTCACTCTTTTATAGGGATGTACAGTATGTGCTGAACAGTCATGACATGGAACATATTTAATTCATTCCTCCAGGTGGTTTTGCTGCCAAAGATTGACTTTTTTGTGGACTTACGCATACCAGAGGAGAAAGACTGGAGGGTCCAGTGTGGCGGCAGAGTGTGAAAATGTCACATAGGTCTCTTCTCATCTTTCTGGGAATAACTGCAGCCGCTGTTCTTACAGTTCAAGGTGTGACACTTAACGTTTTGTTTTATTTTGTCTCTCCAATTCATGTTTAAATGTCTTCTTTAAATTCAGATACAGAACTGCTGAAAACACCCGGCATTTCTTAGAATTTTGCAAGATTGCAATAATTCAAAGTGGTTTTTCTTAATGTCTCTTTGGCCTTTCTAAGGGGTTTTCTTTAGACTTTGGTTACATCAGCAATCATTTTCTGTACTGCTTTTATACCCAAATATGACTGTATCAACAGCAGACAAAAATATCTAAGGTTTAGAAATTTCCAGCTTCGATTTCCAAAGCAAACTGAAAGCAACAGTTTAGTTGTTTAATAGAACAATGAAATAGTTTTCCTGTTTGTATGAAGAGTGAGCATTTTTGTAGCATTAACAATTTTTTAAGTGATTTTCAACAAATATTATCACTAGTTATTGAATGTCAGGACAAGCCTAAACAAAGAAGGTCCTTTTGTAACCTGTACAGCTAATTCTGATTGCATACTCGAAGATGTGTCTAAACCTCATTGTCTGCAGCATCGGCATGACCAAACATTGGTGTTGGTGTCCATACATTTTTTTACCAGCTGGTAGCCCTGGCATATTAACTCTCTCTCTCCCTTTTTCCTTGCCACAGCAGTACTTTTTTTTTGTGAGTCTCAACATAGCAGAGATTTATACATCCTGGCTCACACATCACATCGTTAACTTTAAACAATGGATTAGATTACCTTTAATATTTGTGAATAACTAACATCAAATATTGTTTTAGAACAGCTTACCTGGTATGTTTTTTTTAACACTCCTGACACAAAGGTATTAATCACTCACACTCTTCTATACTATACTGTGCAGGATCATGGAGAGGAGACAACAAAGAGTCTAATCCTGCAGTCTACCACTCCGATGGTGGGTTAATAAAAAAAAAAAACTAACCTGAAGTTTTAAACTATGTATTGTTGGTTTGATGTATTGTTAAACTATGATAGATAAGCTAAACATATCTTTCTTTCTGTAAACTCCACACGTCTAGACAACTTTGAGTGGACCACATGGTTCAACGTTGACCACCCAGGAGGCCGAGGAGACTACGAGCAGCTGGACGCCATTCGCTTCTATTACCGTACCAGAGTGTGTGAGACTCCGCGCGCAATTGAAGCTAGAACCACCGAATGGGTCCCAGCCCGGGAAACTGGGGAGGTGGTGCACGCAGATCCAACTGTAGGATTCTGGTGTCTCAATGAAGAGCAAAGTCCTGGAAGCAACTGCTCTAACTACGCAGTTCGCTTTCTCTGTCCAACAGGTTTGCACACTTAGAAACTAAAGACTTTAAACATTTTATTTTATTGTGGGTTTTTTTTTTCCCTATTACATATAGCAATAATAATATTAGTTGAACAATAATTTGCGTAATTTTATTTTACCAGAAAGAAGTGTAAACACTCAGGGAACCTGGGGTTTATGGTCAAACTGGAGCCCATGTCCTGCTCTCTGCGGTCAAGTAGGTGTGCAGCTTCGCCATCGAAACTGCAAGTCTCAATCAGTAACTTGCAATGGGCCTAAAATAGAGGGAAAACCATGCAACGGACCTGAGTGCGTCAAGACGGGTAATAGAGTCACACAAACCATCCTGCAAATGTCTTCACTTGGACATAAACTAATGTGAGAGGAGCTAATGTTTGTGTTTGCTCTCCTTTCTAGATTGTTACCTGCACTGCGTGATTGGGAGAGTGAATGCTGACTGTGATGCTTGCATGTGTGAAGAGCACGTCCTTTTGGGATCTGTGCGAAGCGCCGGTGGTCTGATTGCTGAGGGAGCAGCAATCCTTCGCTCAGGCAAACTCCTCACCCTCACAGACCACAATGGGCACTTTAGAGTTCCTGGAATATGCCCAGATGGCAACACAACACTGACAGTCAGCCTGCTGGGTCACGCAACTCTTGACGTTGTTGTGCCCCTCACCACTGAGCGGACCTCAGTTCTCAGTGTGCAGCTGAAGAGAGCAGGTATGGATTGTATAGTCGAACAAGTCCTATATTGCATAAAGATGAAATCAGATTTATATAAAACATATAGGAAAGTTACATTCTCCCTTTCTGACACAAAATCTGACACTTATGCTTTAGGTTACTAATGTTTACGAATGTTATTTCTGGTTGCCCAGTGTCAGAATAATGACAAATATTTTTTGCTTTTTTCATATATATTAGATTACACACACTCTTATTCCTATTTCTTTTTAAAAATGTAATTGAGGCACACCTGTGAATGCATTTCAAGGGAACACTTTAACGGTTTCCTTTGGTGATTTATTTTGGAGAAAAAAAACAATCAACTAAGATATCAGGATAAAAACTGTGGCCCTCCACAAGTCTGATTCATTCTTCAGTAAAATCTGTTGAAAAAATGCAAGTATTAACACTGCGGTGAATGTCTATATGTCCATACCATTCAGAAAGTAGATAGGTTCTGTGACCCTGAGATTTATGTATTTTGGTGCAAACTGTGCATAAAAAAAACAGAACAAAAGGAAAAGGGCTTGTGAACGCTCATACTGAATCTGTTAAGACAGCGTTATGATTCATACGTTCTGTATCGAGATGGTAGGAAAAGCCAGTCAGTGAGCAGGAAGTCATTAATGGTAAATGATACATAGCCTGTACTTAGATACCACTTCATATGGTCCAAAGAACCCAAAAGCGCTTTACGTACATTTAATCATTCACCCATTCACATTCAGATTCACACACTGACTGCGGTTATCTACATTGTAGCCACAGCTGCCCCGGGGCAGATTGAGAGAAGTGGGAACTCTCACAACCACCAGCAGGCAAGGCAGGTGAAGTGTCTTGCCCACAGACACAGCGACTGAGATCACAATTACACCAAAAGCAACATGTATGGCCAGAAGGGAGTTTGCAAATGCACTCAGGAAAACAAAATATAATTTCCCTGTGCTTTGGAGACACTAACCTAAGTCTGGCCAAAATTATCACTGTTGTATTTGAAGGACACAGGGAAAAAGGTCCAAGCCTGAGAAAAACGACCCTAAATATAAAGAAGTACAGGGTTGGCAGCAACACATTCTGTGGGTGTTCTGCAGCAGGAAGGATGAGCACACTTCAAAAAAATAGATGGCATCTTGAGAAAAACATTATAAAACATTACGTGGAAATACTAAAGCAACTTTTGAAAGTGGGAAATGTTGAAAAAAAAAGATCTTACTCCTTATTCTGATAAACACAAAAGATTTAATTATTCCTTACTAAATGTCAGACAAGGAGAAAAAGAAAAGCTACATATATTGTAACTGTTTGTATACTGCCACTGAAATTTAAATAAGCCATGGAACATTTCTACTTTTTTTTTTCCAGAAAAGCTTCATGTCTTAAGCAACCCAGAGAGTAAAGCCAGGAGAGAAGGACAAAGTGCTGCCTTCTGCTGCAAAGTAGCTGGAACACCACAGCCTAACAAGTACCAATGGTAAGAGCTGAACTCAGATACACAACTCTAGTTCCTAGGTCCCTTCCCAGGGAACTTTACATAAGATAAAATGTTATTCTCCATAGAAATGGAAATTTTGTTTACATAATCTGTCAGATGCCTCAACACATATCACACAACACCATAAACATGATTGTAATAATAATAATAATAATAACAATAAAACAACTAATATGTAATTTAAATTAAGCGAATAGTAACTATGAGCAGTACTATTACACATGGGGAGCTAAAGACATTTTTCACAGGTGTAGACATGAGCAAGAAATTAGTCTTGGGTGAAGGTAAATGGGATAGAAGTGAAAAGTAATGTTTCTGTCTTCACAAACTACTGTTAGCTTTGCAGCACATCTACTATAGCATTTTTTGCACTAAATTTAAACTTTATCACCTTTTCTATTATTTTTTGCTATTTGCGTGAACCAACAGGTTTCATAACAATATTCTTATGGAAATGCAATCCGAGAGCACGCTGGTCCTGAAAGATTTACATCCAGAGCAAGCTGGAGAGTACTACTGCAGAGCAAGTGGGCCGTCCGGCGCCGTTAAGTCCAAACCTGCCACTCTAAAAATCATAGGTTTGTCCTTGACAAAATAACTGAACAAGCATCGCTAGAGTAGGTCTTACGATATTAACATATGTTTTGTCCGTACATTTCAAATACAGGTAGAGAGGAGCATTCATGCAACCCCACGCCTGAATCTCACCTCATTCGTCTTCCACATGACTGCTACCAAAACAGCACAAACTCCTTCTACTACGATGTGGGCAAGTGCCCTCCAGGCACGTGTGCTGGACAGCTGGACAATGCCATCAGGTGCAAAGACAATGTGGCGTACTGCTGTGGCGTGGCAAAGATGGAAGAGAGACAGCTGACGTGCCAAGGCTACCAGTTGCCCACCATGGTAGTGACGGAGTGTGGCTGTCAGAAATGCGTGGACACCAAGGCTGTTGTTTATGGTCGTGCCATTGCTGCAGACAATGGTGAGCCAATGAGGTTTGGCCACATCTTCATGAATGGAGTCAGAATCAGCCGCACAGGCTACAAAGGCACCTTCTCTGTCCAGGTTCCCCCAAACACTGAAAGACTGGTGTTGACTTTTGTTGACAACATGCAAAAGTTTGTCAATACCACAAAGGTGCTTCCATTTAACACAAAAGGAGGAGCTGTTTACCACGAAATCAAAGTCCTACGGAAGAAAGCTCCTGTGACCATCAGCTCCTCAGAAACTAACACTCTAAATCTCGGGGAGGTGGAAGGCCAGGAAGCGATGGTCCAAATCCAGATTCCCCCTCATTCTTTCTACAAGGAAAACGGAGAAGTCTTTACCGGTAATGTCAATGCAAGTGTTACATTCTTAGACCCGAGAGACGTCACTACTGCTGCTGCTGCTTCAAGTGACCTTAATTTTATAGGAGGCGAAGGTGATATGCTTCCACTGAGAACCTACGGCATGTTTTCAGTTGACTTCAGAGGTGAGGAAAATAATGAGCCTCTAAACGCTGGCGAGGTCAAAGTATTCTTGGACTCGGCTCAGGTGAAGATGTCAGAGCACCTCAGCAACATGAAGCTTTGGTCACTGAACCCTGAAACTGGCCTGTGGGAGGAAGAAGGGAGTCTGCAGCTAGATAAGAGAAGGAGAGGCAAAAGAGAGGAGAGAACATTTTTGATCGGAAACATGGAGATCAGAGAGAGGCGTCTGTTTAATCTCGACGTCCCTGAAAATCGCAGATGCTATGTCAAAGTGAGAGCTTTCCGCAGTGAGCGTTTCATGCCCAGTGAGCAGGTAGAGGGAGTTGTGGTGAGTCTCATAAACATGGAACCAACAGCTGGCTACTCCTCTAATCCTCGTGCCTGGGGTCGTTTTGACAGTGTTGTCACTGGCCCGAATGGAGCTTGTCTTCCAGCCTTCTGTGATGAGCAAAAACCTGATGCTTATTCTGCATATGTGATGGCTAACCTTGGAGGAGAGGAACTAGAGGCTGTGTCTTCTGCCCCTAAACTCAATCCCAGCCTTGTTGGAGTGCCCCAGCCTTACCTTAGAAAACTAAACTACAGGCGAACAGACCACGAAGACAGCAGAGTAAAGAAGACTGCGTTTAGTATCAATGTGGCAAAACCAAGTCCTAACGCGGCTGAGGAGTCTAATGGACCAGTATATGCATTTGAAAAGCTGAAGGAATGTGAAGAGGCCCCATTTAGTGCTGCACACTTCAGGTTTTCAAGAGTTGAAGGAGACCGTTATGATTACAACACTGTGCCATTTAATGAAGATGACCCAATGAGCTGGACAGAGGATTACCTGAGTTGGTGGCCTAAGCCGATGGAATACCGTGCCTGCTACATCAAGGTTAAAATTAACAGTCCGCATGAAATCAATGTAAGGTCTCGTAACATGGGTGGCACCCATCCAAAGACAGTAGGCCAGCTGTACGGTCTCAGAGACACTCGCAGCATTCGTGATATGGAACAGGCAAATGTTTCAGCAGTGTGTCTGGAGTTCAAGTGCAGTGGCATGCTGTATGATCAGGACCGTGTGGATCGTACCCTGGTGAAGGTGATTCCTCAAGGTAGCTGTAAGAGAGACCATGTGAACACGATGCTTCAAGATTATCTGGTGAACCACCTTCCTCTAGCTGTCAACAACGACACCAATGAGTTCACCATGCTGGCACCTCTCGACTCTCTTGGCCACAACTATGGAATCTACACAGAGACGGAACAAGATCCACGCACAGCAAAAGAGATTGCACTTGGGCGCTGCTTTGACGGCACTTCTGATGGCACGTCTAGGGTCATGAAAACCAACGAGGGTGTGGCGTTAAGCTTCAGCTGTGGGGATCGTGAAGTGACACGTCAGAGTATCTTTCAAGCTATGCAGAGCTCCCAAAGTCAGATAGTAACAAGTGTTGCGAGAGGAGACAACAGGAAAACCAGACGTCGACAAAGGGCCAACACACTCCGCAGGAGTGGGAAACGTAGCGCCAGAAATCCCACAGGAGGAAAAAGATAAATGACTCTGAAGTTCATGTCTGGAAATAAGACACTGAAGCAGTTTTTGATGTTTAAGTAATTTACCAAAACATATTCAAGTTGCAGTTATACTTTATAATAAAAGTGGTCAAAGATTTAAAACCTAAACCTTCAATATTGGTGTATCAACATCCAAATTGGACGAGTGATTTAGGAGTTATAGCTTTTCAAATATGTAAAGCCCCCTTTCTAGGAGCTCACTTACAAATGTTCAATTACATTTGTCCAAATGTAATTGAACAAATTTGCATAAAACAAATAAACTTCAATTTTTAATACACCGCCTGAAGTCTGAAACATTTCCCTGAACACTGTACGTCTTCAATGAAAGTAAATCAGCACTTTACTGTAGTATGTCGATCTTTGTGGCATCAGTTAATGAAATACAGCTGCAAATTTACACATTTACCAGTTTACAAATTTTCACCTGTTTACTTTTAAAGTTTCTGTGTTATTTTTGCAGTTTACTTTAGGACATTCTTCCATATAGTCAATCTCTTTGTAATCAACATTGTTGCACTTAGCTAAATCAAATTAGACATTATAAATTTCTGAGTGGCCCAATGGCATTTCAAAGTGTTTAACTCTCTTTATATACTCTACTTGTTATAGCCAAAGCTCCAAGCAGCACATTCAACATATTCCAAAGAATCCATATAGTTTCTTTCTTCTTGCTCTTTTAGTTTCATCTAACCCAAGAGAGTTACTTAAAGACTCACCCAACTTGAAAGGCCGAATCTGGCAATAATAAATTAAAAACTTAAATGATCATTTGGATTTTTTGTTGGTGTGCAGAGAATTTGAGCAGTCAGTATCACATGTGCAGTAGGTAGAGGTTTTGATCATCCAAAAACAAGTTGGATTGTTCAGCCTTGGGGCAAATTCAAGATTTGAGTCATCTGAAAAATTTAATGTTTTAACAACTAACAATATGTTTTTTACCTAAGTTATTACAAGTTAATAGATATTTATGTAGCTTCTCAGTTAAAAGATTTACATTACATTTACTTGAAACACTAAGAGCTAATACACTTTGATATCACCTTCCAGGGTTTACAGCAACTGTACACTGGTTTAGATTCTCAGTCACCTAGAACATGCCAATCCTAAATACCGAAATAGAAAACCACTTGATTTTTTTTCTTATTTTTTTTAAAGATAACACACCTCTCATCCAACAGGTTTCTTCAATTCTGGAAAACTGATACAACAGTAATCTAATTGCAAATGTTCAAGTAGTTCCTGCAAATAAGAATTTCTTCCCTCAGAGATTCTCATTGGTTAAGTTAACACATTTCCTTGTATTTGTTTTGTTAAACGTAACTGGAACAAATCACAAGGTACTTTTATGCAAGTACACAATCAAAGCAAAATTGACACTTTTATGCAAATAAACATTCAAAACAGCAGTGCGAGTGCATCAAGATTTTAAAGACAGGCTATGCATTACTGGATTTATTTAAATGCATCAAATCTGATTTGAGATTGACCTTACACTAGCTGTTATCAAGTTTAGCTACTTGCCATAGCTAAACTGCTGATTGCTCTTCATTATCCCTTTTAAGTTTTAATTTTAATGTTACTGTTGTGTATATTTGTCTTTTTTCTAAATTGGGATTCTTATGATGAAAATCCAACATGTTTTGCAGCCATCCTGGATTGGTTTTAAGAGCCACCAACAATCTCAGGCTCAGTTGGCCCAATCGTTCACTGGGCATGAGCTTGCTTTTGTACCAGCCAATATTTTTTCTGTTACTAACCACAAGTATATCCAGTTTGTCAAACGTTTCAGCTTTAGCTGAATATTTTGGCAACCTGGGAAGCCCTGAACGTTTTTTTTTAATCACTACTGTCTCAACATTGTACAACAAGTAGGTGCCAATCACACTCTTATTGACGTCAGATTTTGTTCATCAAATATGAATGGACATTTCTTTCAGGTTCTGTTTATGCACATTAAGAATGACCAACACACAATTTGCTCTCCTGACCAGTCATTTATTAAATTAAGATGCTTAAAAAACAGATGTCATATTTTCAAAATTGCATGTATCGAATCATCTGTGTAAGATTGGAACTGGTCATGAGCTAGAGCAGAAAAAGGAGAAAGATGCCCCTTTCAACTAACTGAAGCCCATAAGACATGTGGAGCCCATGAGCCTCCGCTCCTCATCACAATTGACAAGCCTGCAGAAGCAACAATTAGAGACCAGTTACAGCAAGTTACTCTATTTGCCTGATCTGTTGGTTTTCTGCATTAGTAAAACTCAAATTAGTAAGTTACATTTCTGCCATGCAAAAGAAAATACTTTTAAGCATCGTTTGCTCCATATTTTCAAGGATATTCCAGAGATGTATCAAGAGAATGGCTGTGAGGTTTTAAAGTCACATTTATTATTCTCTATCCCTTTTATCTTATATTGAATGTCATGTGCACGCTGTAAAATTACCACTACTCATATGTTGTGCCGTTCTCAAATAACCCACAATGCAACTGTTCCAGAGATGAATAATAAACTGAATAATTGTTCTGCATTTGGCAACCCAAGAGATATTAACTATATACATTTTTCCTGTAAAAGATCTAACCACACTTCAGTGCGATCTATAATACATGACATTCTGGTTTAGGAATTTGCATAGAACCTTGTTTCTATGTCACTTTACTTACAACTGCTGTACTGCCATTTTAACAGGAGCAACATTTATTAAAAAAAAAAAAAAAGCCCCGCAAAAATCAGGCAGCAGCAGTTACAGATGTATTCTTCTTTGAAGCTGGGTCACACAACAGATTCCACATGATCGTGTGCGAGTTGAGGCTGAATGAGACGGAAAAGGCCATTCTGTACATTAAGAGTGCTGAGACTGGATGCTCCCAGGTATAGTCCCTCTGGTAACTGAAGCAAAAATGAAAGGGGCGGCACATAGTTCAGATTTCCCAGGATGGCACTGGACAGCATGGGAAGGTACAGCTGTACTTTTGATGGTTAAGAAGGAGGGGAGGAAAGTAGTAAAGGAGCCTATGTCACATGAAGTCCTCGTAGTCCTGGGCATAACCGCCGTCAAACTCTGCATAGTCAAGGTCGTCTCTCATCTGTGCTTTCAGTCCACCTCCAGGTACAACCCCTTTCTTCTTCTTCTTTCCTTTGTTTTGCTGAGAAAAAAATATATACGACTTAAATTATATGGAACATTTTTAGAAAGTCTTCCAACTACGCTTTACATGAGAACTAAACTAAACAATGACACATCATAAAGAATATCAAAATTTAGACTGCGTATAAACAATCAAAATATAACATATTCCCATTAACTGTATGAACACGAAGCACCAAACTGGAGTAGATTAACAGCACCCCCTGCTGCCTAAAGCTTTATTCAAATTCAAAACAAAACTTACCTTTTCTTGTTTCTGTTTTTCACTAAGTAGGACTGAAAGTGAACTACTGATTTTCTTCAAGTCCTCTACTTCCACTGTAAAAACAAAAGAAAACAATAAAATTAGATTTTTTTTTTAAGAAAGGCACCAATATTCATTTAATGATACTGTTGGAAATATTGATAAAGTTGTTTTCTTACATGAAATACAAAGTTCCCGAAACAATGAATCCAAGAAACTTGAATAATGGACTGATTTTTCAAACTGAGTTATCTTTTCTTTCAGCAATTTTTCAAATTCTGTGAATTCTTCTTTGGAGGATGGACACATGGCATCAATTCCTGCGACAGTATTAACACCTACAAAAACAAGAACAAGGTTTTAAAATGTATGAAGTCAAAGAGTAAAAGTGCTATTACAGTACAGCACATATTAATTAAATGTGCACTAACATATCATTGGATACCCACATTTAAGAGGATTTTGGGTGCTTGAGCTCAAGTCATCCTTAAAAACATTCAGAAAGCAGTAAGAAGTTAAATCCCAGAATATGGGGTCATCTCCTACCAAAAGCATCTTTCGCTAGCTCCAAGTCTGCATCTTCCTGTAGTTTCTTGACTCTTAACTTCTCTGTGAGTTGTTCCTCTGGAGTAAGTTCTTCAGGCTAGAATAACACAAACCAAACATAAAGTCATATTTAAAAAAAGGCCAAAAATAAAAATAAAAATGTCCCTTTCATTTGTTGTGCAATGACACTTACTTTCTCCTCCATCTCCCTTTTCAGTTCTTCTTGTTTCTTCCTTAGCTGATTTTCCTTCTCTTTAATCTTTTCAGTCAACCTTTTCTTTTCAGAAACTTTTGTTTCTGGGAAAAATTGCATGTGTAACATTTAGTTTTGAAAACAAAGTTGAAAGTTAAAATTAAAAGGACACGTATAATGTGCAACAATCGTACAAATTTAAAACCTTACCTGTCTTCTTCACCTCTGCTTTTTTCTCCTCTTCTTCTTCATCATCCCAGTTATCCTGTAGACAAATAAAAATTACATTGTTAAAAAGATTCAGATTTTTTTTTTTTAAATAAGGTCATAATAACTTTCTTGATAAAGGCATTGGTGTAAAGTCAACAATTCATTCAGAACATCAAATGGAACAAATTTGAAGATTATATAATTACAACTTTCTATGGGATATGGCATCCTTTGTTGAATCATACCAGACTCTGTTTAAATTGTTAATAGATAAATGTCAAGGAGAAAGTCAAATTGAAGTCAAAAATAATGTTCTTTGCTTCTATCTACCTTAATGTCCACTTCACTTTCTATTTATGCAAAATTTTATTGTACCAAATACAAAATAAAACTCTTGAAATTATGAGACAGATTGATTAAATAAATTAAACTGATTATTTATCAATCAATGGGGTTGTCTTACTTTAAAGATAATGCACATGATCTCTCAGATACTACTATAGGGAGGACTACTGTAGACAAATGTTTTTCGCTTTACACCGTAATCTGTATTCTAAACCTAGAAAATACTACAAGCCAAAAAAGACAACCTGGAAACCCTGACGCCATATGTGACCGACAACAATTGACTCTGCCAGCTCTTTCCTAACGAAGTTTCTGGAAAGAAAACAAGCCAACATTACTGCAAGGACCAACTGTAATCCTCTGTGTCTGCAACTTAACATCGGCTTATATCTTTATAAAACCAAAAAGCTCCCCGTTGTTTCGTAAAGTTTTGGCCTAGTTCTTACTTCAGTTGAGTCATCAACCCACTGGATGATTTCCTCTGAGGCTAGAGTTTGTTAGCAAGCTAGCGATGCCGCATGCTGAACGTGACTCAAGCTGGAGGAATTCAAACTGAACCGGACACCTTCCTCCAAATATTTAATGTAAATAAATTTGCCAAAATAAGAAACGTTTGTCACCTCTCACTAAACATTTTAAAAACACGACATAACTCGGACTGTCAAACGTTGAATCTCACTTTTTAAAGCAAGCGAACTTAGTAATAAGCAGAATGCTAATAGCTAATTGGCCCGTGAAAATGCTAGCTTGTAGCTAAGCAATTGAAATTTACCCAAAGAGTTTCATCACTATAAGGAACTCCCACACAAAAATTGTATTTTTAATCCTATGTGACCAGTTGATATGTTAACATCAAGCGTATAAGCAGTATGTTTTAACTCGAACAGTGGCCTCTGGCTAGCCGAGTAACAGGCTGTCTTTTAGAGCCACATGAGTTAGCCGTCAGCTAGCACAAAGCTAACCCGAGGATCGGGTTGACAGGGAGAAAGGAGCCGCGCAGAAGCATGGCGTAACAGCCGGGAAGATAATATTTCAATTAATCGACAAATAACCCGGAATTCCACACCAAATACTCCCCAATCCAACTTCGCAAATGTAACGAAACCCAAAACGACATACACGAATCATGTTAAATTACCTTAACGTCTTCATCTTCGTCCTCGCCTTCCCATTTGTCCAGCACTGCCGCCTTTTTAATCGGCTCCTCCGGCTCGAAGTTGTCAGCGTCTGTAAAGCCAACAACATAATATTCGTCAGGCCAATCCACATCTAACGACTGAGTTTTACAACAGCAGAATGTTGGGCTGTCTAAACAAAGTCTGCTAAAAGCGAATGATGTACATATAGATGTCCTTCCTAAGTTAGTTTCTCACCCCAGTCCGCCATGTCGGCTGTGTTTGACAGGCTCGCAGTAAAGTCAGCGCTGCAGCCCGTTGGCTGGCCTCACTCAGAAACTGCTCCCACGTTCTGGACGTCACTCCCGGATTATCTTCCGTCACCACTTCCCCAGTGCGCTACCCTTCACTACCTCAAACGACGCAGACCTGGTAGGCACGGATAACATGAAAACCACCCCGCTTCGTCATATTAGTGAAAAAAATATATAAATTATGGAACGGATCTCATAGTTACTATTGAGACCGCCTTAAACATTTGGGTTATGATTTCGATTTGAGCTCAAAAATAAGACAATAGTAAAACATAAAACAGCTTTTCAGAGGGGATTTATATATATATATATATATATATATATATATATATATATATATATATATATATATATATATATATATATATATATATATATATATATATCAGGAAAAAGGAGCACGAGAAACTGGAGAAATACCAGGGCCTCAGAGAGGAACTGGAGAAGGCCTGGAAGGTGAAGACCACAGTGGTGCCTGTGGTCATCGGGGCCCTCGGGGCAGTCACCCCCAAACTGGAGCAGTGGCTAAAACAGATCCCAGGAACAACATCAGACATCTCAGTCCAGAAATGTGCAGTTCTAGGCACAGCCAAGATACTGCGCAGAACCCTCAAGCTCCCAGGCCTCTGGTAGAGGACCCGAGCTCAGAGGATGAAAGAGAGACCACCCGCGGAGGGTGAGAAGGGAATATTTATGGATGGATGGATGGATGGATGGATGGATGGTTTTTCGCAGTAAAAATCAAATGTTACCCCTCACACCCAGTCTAAAAAACACACATCTATATTTACACTGAACACCCCCTTGGATCTGCATGAAATGGTTCTTTCCTGCTTGGCGCACTTAAAGGTGACGGTGTTCAGCAGCAGTCAGTGCAAGACAAGAACCACTGTGGCAGTTACTATACTGCTAAGAAAAATAATAAAGTCAAGTTTTCCAAAAAATAGAGAGATAAGAGAGAGTCTTAATAGACCTCTTTTTGAAATTTTCTGAAGGTGAGAAAACTTAAGGGGTGCCACTATCTGAAGTGCACTATTCTGCATTCCAAATAGTGCAGGTTTTGAAATATCTGATTCTGCACTCAGTCACATAAAGTGATTCTGCACAATCTGATTCTCTAACTAACTCAATTCACAGTAGATAATGCTATGATTTAGCAGTACCTGCTAACATTCAGTATTCCTGAGCACAAGGAAGACATGTTTGACACCTGAGAGGCCAGCGGTGGCAAGTGAATTGAGTGAATATGAGTCCAAAAATGAGACAAGCCTACCCTTGAAGGTCTTAACTCAAGAGTTCCAAAAACAGTGATATTTTGAACAAAATCAACACGATGGTTTGTTATGACAATTATTTCCTTAAAGAAATCGAAGAGATGAAGATTCAACTTGGGGATTGCACTAAGTGCAGTCCCGATCCTATCCGTTTAAAATGAAATGCTACATGCCCAAAGAGTTGCGGTGATCTGTGTTTAAATTAATTCCAATAAAAACCCGTTACCCCTGTCTGATTCAGTTGTAGTATTCATTAAAATATTTTAAAAAAGATTGGATATTCTTATAAAAGGATTAGTGCATACATCTATAGATTTTATCCGAGGTTCAACTAACCGAACCTCGGATTCAGGAAGAGGAGTGTGGTTTTCGTCCTGATTGTGGAACACTGGACCAGCTCTACACCCTCAGCAGGGTCCTGGAGGGTGCATGGGAGTTCGCCCATCCGGTCTACATGTGATTTGTGGACTTGGAGATGGCTTTCGACCGTGTCCCTCAGGGAGCCCTGTCGGGGCTTCTCCAGGAGTATGGGGTACTGGGCTCTTGATACGGGCTGTCAGGTCACTGTATGACCGGTGTCAGAGTCTGGTCCGCATTGCCGGCAGTAAGCCGGGCTCGTTTCCGGTGAGGTTTGGACTCCGCCAAAGCTGCCCTTTGTCACCGAATCTGTTCATTACTGACATTGACAGAATTTCTAGGCGCAGCCAAGGTGTTGAGGGGATCTGTTTTGGTGGCCTTAGGATCGCATCTCTGCTTTTTTGCGGATGATATGGTCGTATGAACTTCATCAGGCTGTGATCTACAACTCTCGCTGGAGTGGTTTTCAGCCGAGTGTGAAGCGGCCGGGATGAGGATCAATGAGGATAAGTGCCTCCAAATCCGAGGCCATGGTCATGAGCCGGAAAATGGGTAGCATGCCTTCTCCGGGTTGGGGGGATGTCCTGCCCCAAGTGGAGGAGTTTAAGTATTTCGGGATCTTGTTCATGAATGAGGGAAGAAGGAAGTGGGAGATGGACAGACAGATTGGCACAGCGTCTGCTGTGAAGTGGGCGCTGTACCGGTCCTTCGTGGTGAAGAGAGAGCTGAGCCAAAAAGAGAGACAGCAGGCGCAAATCGTGACACCGCACCTCGTACTGGCACTTCCGGTGGCAGGTCTGACACCTGCCACAAGTGCCACTGCGTTCGGCTGACTTCGGCTGACCTCGGCACCTCTTACTGGCACTTCCGGTGACACCTGCCACAAGTGCCACTGCTTTCGGGACTAGCTGCCAGAGTTGCCACTGCGTTCGGCTGACTTCGGCTGACCTCGGCACCTCTTACTGGCACTTCCGGTGACACCTGCCATTAGTGCCACTGCTTTCGGGACTAGCTGCCAGAGTTGCCACTGTGTTCGGGTGACTTCGGCTGACTTCGGCTGACCTCGGCACCTCTTACTGGCACTTCCTCTGACACCTGCCATTAGTGTCACTGTTTTCGGGTCTAGCTGTCAGTGTTGCCACTGCGTTCGGCTGACTTCGGCTGACTTCGGCACCTTCCAAGGGTTGCCACGACCTCATACTGGCACCTCCCACGCCTCACGGACCCCTCTCGCCTATTTTTGCTCACGAGATTTAGGGCGGCCATCTTATAGCGTTCGACCGCTCCACTCAGCGTTATATGTTTAACAGGCACAATGACGTATTTGAACATTTAATCTTTCATAACACGCTGTTTTGTTACTGGAAACCTTATACATGCAGCCATATTTATAAACAGTTGTATTTTTAAAGTATTTTTAATTGTATTATACATACTTCAGCATATTTAAATATGCTTAGTGGGGAAAACAATAGAATAGAAATATAATATTCTTTGGTGACAGCTTCTGTGTCAGAATTAATATGAATGAATTTATAATTAATGAAAATAATGGTGGATCTGGCACAAAGTATTGCATTTCTTGTTAAGTATTCTGTTCCCTTAAAAAAAGCAAATATGCCCTGGTCTATTTTTTATACAGTCTCAAATTTCAGTTTCCAATAAACAGCCTCAGTGAAAACATGTTGACAGTTGCCATAAGCTGTCACTTGTGCCACGGGCTTCTGGGTAAGGTGCCACTTGTGCCACCTTACCACTGGGTAAGGTGACACAAGTAAGGTGGCCATGGGTGCCACAGGCTGCTAACCTCATTCTCTATCTGTTTCAGACAGAATGTAGCATATGAATAACTTTAGATCAAACAAATAGAAATAAAATATATCTTAATTACAACATAATTCTCATACATATTTAAATATACAGCCGGTGTTCAGACTTAAACAGAGAAAGACAACTCCTGCGCTTTCAGATGGGACCTCTTCTGCAACAGGTGATAATAGCTACCAGTAGGTACCTACCACTACAACTGACACTCGGTTGCCATGGTATGTCAGTGCTGACAAGCTCCTGTCAGTTCCGGATTATAATTATTTTCATACAATGACCTTAATATAATGCTATTGATTATTAAACCGGGTAAGTTCACTAATATTGACTTATTAGTTAACATTTCTGACAGTGGCAACATGAGATATTGACAATTCCAGAGTGACATTATGTTCAGCCTGGTTCCATGACAGTGCACAGGATGTCATAAGTTATAGTGGCTGCCTGGTCTATTATCTAATAGACCAGGCAGCCACTATAACTTTCAGTGTTTTTTGTTAAGATAATGCATTTTTTAAAAAAAGAAACATGTTATCATAATTTTCCAAAAATGCCAGTTAATCATTTTTAAATAGTTATTACTTGTTTTTATTTATTACATTTAATCCCCTCTATTTTTCATTATTTGTCAAGTTTATTACAGATTTGTGTGGCATAAATGAAGGTTGCTTCTCTGTGTTTTTTTCTGGTTCGGTTCATTGTCTTCAAAGTTTTCTTATTCAAAGATGAGAGAATGACTAAAATCTGAGCTAAAAAATGCATTTCAACAGCATTTTCAAGGCAGCAGGAGGATTTTCACTTTCAAGTTAAAACAACTTCAATTTTTTTACACCAATATTGAATATTGATAAGTCAAAACACAAATTATTTACACCTCAAAAAATTTGACAATGTGTGAATCTTAAGCAGCATTAAGAACAAGAATGTTACATATTTTTGGAAATAAAAATTACTTTAGTTTATACTTAAGATGCAAATGATTTTTTCAAAGAAAATTGTGCTGTTTACATATTATTTTATTTGGCAGATATGTTTCAACATTTTTTCAAGTTTATGTCACAAAGTATATGCATAGTAATTGATTTGTCAATATTTATTAGCCATTGTATGTAAATACTTTAAACAGCAATTTGAAGTCTACTGTAAAATTCATGTTTAGTCAACGTGTGAATTTACTACATCAGGATCAAATAACTTATTATTCCTCCATGAGAAATTATGATCATTAAGCTTAAATTTATTTTTCAAACTTTATTAATTTCTACAATATACGTTATACAGAGTCTGATTATTATTACTATTATCCAGTTGCAACATTTGGCTTCCTGTTGCACTATGTCAGCCACTGTTCTGCGATATAAACATGGGCAAGGGTTGAATGTCATTTTGATTAAGTAAAAAGTCCTATTAACTATCAGTGATGTGTGATTAACCAGATGTGTCTTTGAACATAGTGACAGGTTCCACTGTAATAGTGACACTTTATAGTATATTCAATTGGCCATCTTGATTGAATTAAACTCAGTCAAAAATATTCAAAGTGTTAAATGGATAAATATACAATTACCATTGAATTTTTTTTTATAAACACGGATTATAAGTAACACGTTTTCAAAAAACTGTCATTGCCATCCCCCAAAACATCGGAAACAGTTGTGACAGCTCTGAAACATCCTGGACATCTAACAGCAGCTCTAGTGGAGGCGAGACTCAGCTGTTACAAAGGTGCCGAAACCAATGGCATCCCTGATACCTTCTGTGTATTTGATTAATTCAAAGACGGAAGGAGTCGGCTGGATTATTCAGATGAACTTTAGTGAATAAATAGGATGAACGAATCATACATGATATAATAAACGTGTAGGAATTCAGCTAACATAAGTATTTATGCGAAAAAAAAATTATTAAATTCTGTCTTCTTCGTCTGTGTTTAAGTTCTTCTTCTACTAGTAATAAAGCATCATGGGATATGTAGTCCATTTGCCTAAGTCAGTAGCAACACTGAGAGCTAGACCCGAAAACAGTGGCACTAATGGCAGGTGTCACCGGAAGTGCCAGTAAGAGGTGCCGAGGTCAGCCGAAGTCAGCCGAACGCAGTGGCAACTCTGGCAGCTAGTCCCGAAAGCAGTGGCACTTGTGGCAGGTGTCACCGGAAGTGCCAGTAAGAGGTGCCGAGGTCAGCCGAAGTCAGCCGAACGCAGTGGCAACTCTGGCAGCTAGTCCCGAAAGCAGTGGCACTTGTGGCAGGTGTCAGCGGAAGTGCCAGTAAGAGGTGCCGAGGTCAGCCGAAGTCAGCCGAACGCAGTGGCAACTCTGGCAGCTAGTCCCGAAAGCAGTGGCACTTGTGGCAGGTGTCACCGGAAGTGCCAGTAAGAGGTGCCGAGGTCAGCCGAAGTCAGCCGAACGCAGTGGCAACTCTGGCAGCTAGTCCCGAAAGCAGTGGCACTTGTGGCAGGTGTCAGCGGAAGTGCCAGTAAGAGGTGCCGAGGTCAGCCGAAGTCAGCCGAACGCAGTGGCACTTGTGGCAGGTGTCAGACCTGCCACCGGAAGTGCCAGTACGAGGTGCGGTGTCACGATTTGCGCTCGGCCCTGCTGGCCAAAAAGCGAAGCGAAGCGGTCGATCTATGTTCTTATCGTCATCTATGGTCATGAGCTTTGAGTGATGACCGAAAGAACGAGATCACGGATACAAGCGGCCGAAATGGGTTTTCTCCGCAGGGTGTCTGAGCTCTCCCTTAGAAATAGGGTGATAGAAGCTCAGTCATCCAGGAGGGACTTACAGTAGAGCCACTGCTCCTTCACGTCGAGAGGAGGCAGCTTAGGCTGGTCGGGCATCTGGTATGGATGCCTCCTGGACGCCTCCCTGGTGAGGTGTTCCGGGCACGTCCCACGGGGAGGAGGCCCCCGAGGAAGACCCAGGACATGCTGGAGGGACTATGTCTCTCGGCTGGCCTGGGAACGCCTTGGGATTCCCCCCGGGAAGCTGGAACAAGTGGCTGGGGAGAGGGAAGTCTGGGCCTCCCTTCTTAAGCTGCTACCCCCTCGACCCGACCCCGGATAAAACGGAAGAGGATGGATGGATGGATGGATGGATGGATGGATGGATGGATGGATGGATGGAAAGAAAACATGCTCTTCATCAAACTTTTGTACCCAATTGAATGAAAAAGTGAATAAGGTTGCATGCAGGATGATTATTGAACGTTGTCAGAGGACAGTTCATATATCTAATAAAATATTTAGGAGGATTATACAGATAAGTAAAGGAATGAATATCAGGAATGTCGCTTGACAATGAAACAAAATAGTGTGAAATTATGTAGAGAATAAATAAATACACATAGTTCAGGATGAATTTAGTCTTTAATATTCATAATGTAAAGTCTCCACAACAATGCAAAGCGCACTGCAAGATTAGAATGGGTTTACCACTCTTAGAATATATATTATTTGAAAAGCATATATATAAATCTGTAGGTTTGAGGCAGAAGTTGCCCATAAAGAATAATAAATTAGGGCAGCATGGATTCAATTACGCTTATAAAAAAATAAATACTCTATATATATATTTTTTTTCTGCCATGAGTTAATCTATAAAGCTTTCAAACTGATTGATTGCTGCTGAAAACACATTGTGATTTCATTAACTGTCATGTTTCAAAGTCCAGAGTTGTAAATGAGATGTGTTTTTAGTGCTGTGATGGAGCTTCTGGTCCAGTAGAGTGAGCGGGTTCATGTGTCGGGTCAGAACCGGATGGCCAGCACAATCAGCAGTCCCAGTATGATGCACAGAGGGCTGTGGCTCTGTGCCAGCCCTGCTGACAAATCTGCCGGAGCAAAATGAAACCAATAGAAATGTAAAGCAATGCAAAACATGACATAAAGTTAGTGTTTTTCATCAGCAAAAAACTGGATGCTATATCAGCTGTAAAAACCCTAAACAAACATATTCCTATGGAATCAGTATTGGATTACAACAATTTCATGGGCTTTGACTTTGTGTTTTACCTATGTTTCTTTTCCAGCAAGTCAGCACCATGTCTATAGCTCTCTTCTGGACATCTGTCAGAGCCGCGCGCTGCTGTGGAGTCAATGCATAAGCCTGCTCATAGGTGAACATGTTGATCTGGTCCTGGTGAAATACCACCTTGGAGAAACGGCCAAACACACAAGAAGGCAGTTGAACATGGCGGCAGCAGAAGACAAAATGAGAATTTAATGGAAGAACTGCAACAAAACTCACTCTGCGGGAAGCTTTTGATAAACATTAAATATCTGAACTTACAGAAAACTTCTTAGGTGGTATCATGGACATAGCCATGGGTGAGATTCCTTCGATTTGCTCTTTCACCAGAGATGACATGACAATGTCAGGAAGGCCAGCTGTGAACAGTTTCAAAGACAAAAGCATACTCAGTATGTTGGCATTTTTATATTTGTTTTTAGTTGATCTTATACCGTTTTATTATTGTTTTAATATAGGGCTTGTATGTATGTGTTTTTATTTTACTGTTATTTTATTGCATATACTGTTTACATTTTTCTGCTGGTTGTTGAAACTGTTATTAAAACGAAGTTGCAATGGAAGCGAAGAATACAAGCCCTTTTTTAATTTTTTTTGACCAAGAGTGGTGCATTTCTGCAGTATAGGTGTGGAGAACCTTGATTGTTTTTTTTGTTTTGTTTTTTTTCCACAGATTATCCGTCTCATGCCACCCTGTCACAACATAGTGACAATTATACCAAATATATAAAATACCAGATTTTTAAAATAAAAGGTACATATTACAGCTTTAAGTGCACATATTTTATGTTTTATATAATTTGTGTTTTTCATGAAACTTGATTTCCAATTGTTAATCACTGTTTTACCCTAATTTGTTGGAATAATCCCTGGGGGAAAGAATTGTCCCACTTTGTTTTAATTAATTTGTTTTACTAATAAATGACAAATAATTTGGGCTGAGTTGTCGGAAAATTAAAGGTATCAGTCAAAGTTGAACACTCAAGTCAAAGATCCAGTACCTGCCAGAGCTCCAATCTCAATAAACACATCTGTGCCCCATGAACTCATGAGTCCAAAAGCAAGACTGTTGGTGAGCAGCCCAACCAAAGCCCCCATCTGCTCCTCTGAGCAGGACAGGTTGAGCTTCCCCAGCCAGAGAACCGCCTTACTGCAGCCAGCAGGGGGAGACACAACACAAGAAGACTGTAAATACAAGAGCTACGCTGAGCTGAGAAAAATACAGCTTCTTCTGTGTGGTACCTGCTCTCACCTGAACTCCACATTGTTGAAAGTGTTGATCTCTGCGATTTGAGCTCCACACACAATGTGACCCAGGGCCACCAGCATACTGGAGTCGAGCTTGCTTGGTGTCAGCTTGGTAGAGTTTAACACAGCGGTAAACAGTGCAGTCAGCTAGAAAGATGAGCAAAACATAATGTTAGGTTAATCCTTGTCAAGACAACAGGATGTAAACTGGTGTGAAGAAGCATGATATGGTGCTGCTACATAAAAAAAAAAAAGATTACTTTTCTCCCATTAAGATTACTACCTCTAAATTGTGTCTTCAAAATATTTAAAAACGAAAGTTTACATTTCGTAAAACATTACAGTGCAGAAATAGGCTACCTGTCTTTTGTTCCAGGTGTTGAGAGCTCCCAAAGCGCTAATACTCCGTCGCTCTGTCAGTCGAAGAGTACTCAGCTCCTCTGGTGACAGCTCTACTGCTATCCCACCCAGCTGAGCAATCACAGACTGGGAGAAGGAGGAGGCGGGTCCGTACATCTTCACATAGAGCAGAGTGACCCAGAAGAAGACAGAATTGACATCAAATAGTAAAACTCATCAGTGCTGTCTCGCCTGTGAGGTACTGACGTATGTCCCCCTGGTGGGTCTAACCTTTTTGACTCTTTTGAGAATCTCGGTACGCTGGTAGGATGCGAGAAACGGGTCCTGGCCTATCAGCTCCAGACAGTTGGAGAAGGCCGATGAAGACATGCTGCTGAAGCTGCTGGAGGTCCAAGCAGAGGGGGCCGTGGTGCGCAAGATCTCACAGGTAGGAACAATTGGAGGCACTTAGAGACAAGAAACACAGAGACAAAAAAAAAGTGGTCTGGGGCTGCAACGTTTAAGTTCATCCACTGGTTTCTCATTGTTAATAAAAACCTCAATGAGAAATCAACCCAACAAGTTAAACACTTAGCACAATACTGAATTTCAGCTGTCAAGTTTCCTTTGGAAGAAAAAGCTTCTGTGTTAAAGGTCTGCTCTTTCGCCCATTCACACGGAGAATACACTGATTTAGCATAAAATCAATTCTAACCAGAAATTCCTGCAGCTCCTTACATATTTTTGTCAGCCTAATACCTCTAAATAATGAGACCTTTTTGAACTTTTGTAAGCTCTCTGCAAAGATGGCGTTGGTTAAATGATGAAAAAAAAAACAAAAAAAAAACAGATTCACTATAATTTGGGTTAGATGTAAACCCAAAAGACTGGATGCTGAAATTGGATCAAAGGGTGTTTTAACAAAGTTAATTTAAGGATGTGCATATCTATGCAACAAAGTTACTGCAACTTTATACTTTTCTGTTTTATACACTAACAGATATTGCTTGTCTTGCAGTTGAGTTGTACAGGATATACGTTGTATTAAAGTGGAAAAAAAATCATTTATCATGGTTTCACATCACAAAAACCTGACATTTTAACTCTTCTTACATCAAGTGTACCACAGAGTAACTTTATATGAACCAAAGTGATGCTCACATGACAAAGAATTCATTTTAAGGAAGCCCAGGAAAAACTGCAGAACAAACTGCTGTTTGCTAAAGACATCCTTTCTTTCATTCGTGTCGGAGCAGAGGATCCCCACGTCGCCATCTTCCCACCGACGCTGGCTCATGAACAGCTTCTCTACGCGCCCCACTGTCATCAGTGACTGTGGGAACAAAAGCAAAAACACAATCGTGTGAGTGGGTAGTTCACAGGAAAACAGGAACTTCACCACCTGATCCCGAAACACGCTAGAGAACTGACACCTGAAGGGTTTCTTTTCAGCCTTTGTATGCCTGACCTGCCCTGAGATCATGTTCCAGTCAAGCAAAACCCACAATGGATATGTTACGGGAAAGAATCTGTTACAGAATCTGTCGCAGTGAACTCACCAATGGCAGGTCCTGCAAAACGTTAGAAGGCAGGAAGAAGAGAAACCGTCCCACTACACTTAGCGTGTCCTGGGTCCAGTCCGTCACTGGCCTGTAAGCAAGTACACAAATCCCTCATGAGCTCAACAGCTAACCATTCTACAAAGGCTTTTAAATGTTAGAATTTTACATGGGAACTCATCCGCGTAAGAGTTACAATTCACTAAAAAAATGAGAGCTGTAGATGTTACAAAAAGAAAACGGGGGCAATTCCAGACTTTCCTAGGTAGTTTTTCTTTTAGTCACAATAACATTTAGTTAATTAACTCCAAAACACATTGCAAATGGATTTAGATTACTTTTCATGGGAGTCATCTGAAGAAGACTTATTCAACCTGAGTTTGCTCGGTTAGGAAGAACTGTCTGAAATTACTCTGGAAGTTTGAGACATACAGACTGAAGTTAAAATCTCTAACAATTTGACGAGGTATGAAAATAGAAGCCTAACTTAATTAAAATGTTTTAGCAGTTTGATAAAACATAACTTTACCATGCAGGGCAAAGTATACATATATCATCAAGATTTCAATGAAGCTCACATCATATTTAACCCTTTGTAATACACAATGTATTTTTCTAGCAAAGAGACTAACTGAATAGTTGTTTAGGCAAATGTTTTCCAACACCTAAAACAATTCTTTAGAGCTGAGATAAGGTGCGGTTTTCAAAATGTGCTTTATGAACAGCTTGGTTTCTCTTTAGTTCTCTGTACAATCGTTTCACATTTTCAGCATTGCTCTTTGTTTCTCACAGGTTGAATGATTTTTGAGTCTCTTTACAGTCTGTGGTATCTTTACCCAAAAACAGCCGGTTCTTGCAGAATACGGGCCACGATTTCCATCTTGCTGCTGCTGTAGCAAAGCCTTTGGAGGTAATCCAGGTTTTTAGCGAAGAAGCTTCGATCCACCTGAACGAAAACTTCATCCGCCACAAATGGGGCCAGAATGTCTAGTGAACGAAACTCCTCTTCAGTGAATGGCCCAGTGTACATGTTCTACAGAGAAAAGTCAAAAACACCTGAGTGATAAAGCCGAGCACTTCAATTTCTGACTGTGAGGTAACACATATAAAACAATGAGGTTTCTGATCTCAACTAGGTGTAAATTTGATTTACCGGTAATTGTGACCAAATTCAGGAGTTTAGATAATGCAGTTCTTCCTACCCAAAACTAAAGAAATATACAAGTTATTTGTAATTAGTTTGTTGCACATGAAAAATCCACAATTGAAACTCGATTTTCAGATCCAGATCTTAGACAAAGCTCTGGCAACATTTCAAAAGAGACAAGTATTACAAAATTACTCCTGTGTGATCATATGGATGGAAACAACTACCAGTTTTTTCTTTGGTTTAGGTGACAAGCCACTTTGAGAAATCATATAGTGAAACATTTTGATTTGGAGCCCCCAAAAATATCTTCAAAAAAACTTTATGTATTAAGTGTTGCGAATAATATTGTTTAAAATAGTTTTAATTCCTCAAAATCTGGACTCTTGTTTATTTGAATTTTAACATTACTGATATTATATAAGGTGGAGTGGGGGAGTTCGCCTACATACCATCCTCTGAATGATTTTGTCCACAAGAATCTCCTGCTGTATTCTAGTTAACATGAGAAAGTACTGAGGGGAGGCAACAATCATCTTCTTCAGAATGTCCATCATTTCTGCAGGAAACAACCTAATGATGTCCATCCTGAAAGCAGCGACATGAATACATACATGTTTTTTTATTTTTATTTACACAGTCTAAAAATGTGTATATATGAAACATCACAGTTTACTTTATTGCTCTTCAGGCAACAAAGTAAGAAATTAGAAAATCTTGCTCTGCAATCTCATCTTTACATGTTTCCTGTATTGTAAACTCATTCATGCAGCTTCAGAATAAATTATTTTAAGCAATCAGTACAAGAACACAAAGGACTAGAAGTAATATTTCACAGAACTTTTTTTTTTTTGACAGACATGAATATTAGGAGTTTGAGAGAGAAGTTGGAGTTTTTATGACTCACGGTATGCACAACGCAATTTCAGCTCCAAGATCTTCAAGCAGGTCAGCGAAGAACTGAAGTGGGTACAGCTCCTCAATCACACACCTTTTCTGTCCACCAGGACAAAATAACACACATGATGCACATATATTACATGCATTGTAAAAAAAAAAAATAAATAAAAAATGGTATATGTGTTGGTTATGCTGTTAAAATTACCAGTGCAGTGTGAAGAAGACTGGGCTGTTGCCTGAGGAGGGCCAAGATCTTCCTTACAAAAGAAGGCGACCGATCAGCCTGTAAAAGCTGGTGTAGGTCCTGGCAGCTCACACCCTGACCCAGTGTTCCCAGGCTCCTGAACACACACGCACGCACGCACACACACACACACACACACACGCGCGCGCGCGAGAGTCGAACAGTAAAGATAGATAATGCACAGCGCATCACAGATGTGGCAATTAGGTTGATGAAAACAGAAACATTCCTGCTACTCTTTTCTACTTATAAAACCAAGGAATGCCACATGGCAGAAACAAAAATAACTTACAGAAAATGTTGCTTGATTTGATTTGTGTAAGTATTAACCGCCTTGACAATTGCTTGAGCCTGTAGGATAAAATGGAAAAAAAAAAAAAAAAAAAAAGGTTTTAATGCATGTTAATTTCTGTTAAATTTCAAGATGTGATACAAGGATGAAGTGGCATCAAAACGCAAGTTTAATGATTTAACTGCTCAATAATCACAATTCTGAGGAAGCACAAAGAACTCAAACATTTCTGACGTTAGTGCTGCCAATCCTGTAAAAATTGAAAACATCTCTGACATCTGCACAGAGAGCATGTGTGTGTGTGTGTGTGTGTGTGTGTGTGTGTGTGTGTGTGTGTGTGTGGTAGGCAGCAGGTAAGCATGTGTTGAGCTTCGATTACAGTTGAAGCAGAATTTTTTATTAAATCTCTCAAGTAATTTTACACGTTTTCAAATTCAGTGGCAGCTCTGTGATACCTGCTGTGTTTTCCAGGGTTTCGTGGCGGTATTGGAGAGATTTTTCACAAGAAGCGGAGTTCTTGGAAGGATACATATCAGAGGCGTCCATCTGAGCAGAGGCTCCACGTCGTCCAACCAGCTGACAACTTCAGGGAAGCCCTAAAATAAAAAAAAATAAGTAAATAAATCATGTACCAAATCACTTCTACAAATAAAGATCTAAATCTTTGATTTTCAAAATTTTTTTTTTTTTTTGGATCTTCTATTCAAATTTGAACTTTCAAACAGAACCTGTCTGTACTGAAAATGACAGGAGTGTGAATAAGCCTCGTATCTTCAGTACCCATAGTTTCGTGGCAATGGCGTTTGCTTCCGGCGCACAGAAGACAGACATGTATGGCCGGCAGCGAGCGGGAGTGTGTTGAGCGAAGACCTTCAAGGCGGAGAGCAGTTTGTCAGAGGTGAGAGACAGGAGGGTCTCTGTCTTTACACCAACGATGAGGGAACCGAGCTCCTCCAGCTGGACTGGGATCCGCTGGGGAGAGGGAAGGGCGGCGTGAGGCTACACATGACACCGAGCTTGTCCACACAGCATTCAGTCTATTAAGAGTTTAAGTTTTAACTCACTGCGTTAGTTAGAAGTTTGTCCATTATTATGGAGGCCTTTAGAACACAAAGAATGAACACAAGCTGCTGTTAAACCTACTCCCCTAGAGCTTATTTAGTTACGCAAAAGTTTAACCAACAACCACTGCAAAATAAGTTTGTTGATACAATAAAAAATGTCAAGGTGTTTTCAACAAGAATATCTTGAGTAGTTTAAAAAAACTACTCCATTATCTTGCACACTTATCCTTGCAGGGTTGCCACAGGTGCTGGTGCTTGTCTGTCATTGGGCGAGAGGCGGGGTACACCCTAGACAGACGCCCAGTCTGTTGCACGGCAACACAGAGACAGACAGCACAAACAACCATGCACATAAACACACACAGGAGAATTTAAAGAAACCTAAAACCTAAAAGTCATGTTTTTGGACTGTGGAGGGAAGCCGGAGTATCCGGAGTGAACCCACACATGCACAAGGAGAACATGCAAACTCCATGCTGACCTGGGACAGATCCCAGGTCAGCATTTAAAAACAGGATTCTTTTGAAGGGCAACAGAGCTACTAATTGCGCCTCTGTGCAACCCTAAATTACAACAGTTTATTTTTTAAAATCAACACTAAATCCAACTTTGATTCTGACCATAGCTGCTATGGTCATTTAGTGTCAAAACTATTCAGCCCCCTGAATAGAAACCAAACAACGGTTTCTTTGATTGCATCAGCTGCAAAAAGAACACTTCAAATAGCTGGACTGCTGTCAGTAAGGTATGGCTACTGACAGCTGTGAGGTCTTTGCGATTAGAATCTTAGTTCAGATTCTAATCATGGCTGGCCAAAACAAAGAGGAGCCCATTTTATTTCAGGTTCTTTAAAGCTACAGCCAGAGACTGAAAGGGTCCAGTTAAACTCTACCTGTGTTGGAGTAAACGGTACGGTGCTGAGGGCAGGAAGAGCGGAGAGCAACTGGGACGTCGTCAGACCATTCAGGAAAGTTACGCCCAGCATGGGCAGGAGTGGAGCGATCTCTTTCAGTCGGTCAGGACTGAGTGACGATGGGATCTTAAACTCTGGGTTGCTCAGTAAGAGATCAGAAACCTGGTCAAAGAATATGACTTATTTAGTTATATATATATATATATGACTATATATATATATATATATATATATATATATATATATATATATATATATATATATATATATATGACTATATATATATATATATATATATATGACTATATATATATATATATATATATATATATATATATATATATATATATATATATATATATATATATATATATATGACTATATATATATATATATATATATATATATGACTATATATATATATATATATATATATATATATGACTATATATATATATATATATATATATATATATATATATATATATATATATATATATATATATATATGATCCACTCCTACCAGCTGGCTGGGCACACTGAGTCCACTGAGTGTGCAGTTCATAATATTCTCTTGGATGACCTGGAAGACCTCAGTGTTTTTGTAAACAAGGAGATCCTGAGCCTCTGCGAGGCATAAGAGATCTCCCAATCTGAAATTAGAAACATTGTTTTAACACACATCAGGAGATCATGAACCCTATAGAAAGGAAAAACATAAACATGTCATCTTAGTACTAAACACATTCAGAAAATGTTAACATTTTCATGAATTAATAGCAATCTTCTCAAGTGCAGCTATGGTCATTTTTCCCACTACTTAAAGATAAATGATGATTATTTTTTTTCTTATTATTTCTCTTATAGCTCATTCGTTATAACTTTCATCATATAACAACAATAACCAGTTGTTATATGATGAAATTATAATAACCACTTGTTGCACAAGTTTTACATGTCTATAATATTGTCTCCTGGATGAGATAATATAAAAAATAATCCAACATGCTTTCCTGACCTCATTAGATCCTGAGCTGTCATGTTCCTGTAGGTCCTAATAAGTTTGTTGGCGATGAAATCCTGCTTTAGCGGCGAGAGGGTGTTTCTCTGCAGCACATCCAGTCCATCCAACAGCTGCAGACAAACATAAAGCATTGAAATATTGTAAATATTGCCGTTATTAAGGCTGTAACATTTACAGTGGTGCTATACAGTGTCCACCACAATGATTAGCACTCTTGATATAAAAAGAAATAAAACATGTATAGATACAGAAAACCTATGAAAATGTAACATTTAATTTGTTTACATTTATCCACGGTTTTGTACTAAATCACTTGAGCTCTTAGAACATTTCTTAATGTTATAACGGGGTATGCTTATAATGTGACACAGGGGCCCATCGTTTTTAGCTACTCTATAATGAGAAAGATAAGAAAGTATACAATTTACATAAAGTATATATGTTTATAAGGTAGCCCACTTCCATATTGATTTAATATGAAAGTAGAACTGTGACATAAAAATATTTTCCAACTATCTCAATGAGGAGCAGGAGCAGGTCAGGGTTAGAAAATGATTGCAATTATTCTACACAAAAATACACATTTATTTTAAAAGGGTTTTTTTAAACATCAAACGTACAAAGATTAAAAATAAACTAGGAGATGCAGATTTTATACATACACATAGTCTGATTTTAAATTATGAGATAAAGGGGTATTTGGAGTTCTTACAATTTATCCTGACTTCAAGAGGACATAACTATTCAAACCAATATATACCCTAAAGTTTCTGATTATAATAAATGTGATTAATTAATCAATTATGATTAATAAAGTGACTGGACAGTAATGACATCTATGGAAGAGTTTCTTATCAAAAGAGCTAATGACTAAAATGAAAATGAAGACATAGCTCACGTTGAAGACCAAAGTTCCTCCAAGACTCACCACCAGATGTTGCAAACACTTGATGGAAACGTGGCCACCAAACATAGAACAACTAATTATTAGGTCGAGTGGACAGTTCAGTGTGTTTTTACTTTCTAAACGATTTCCATAAGAAGATTACTTCTAATAGCGATGGCAGACATTAGAAGAGGCGGCTGGTGAGACGCAGCCTTGTTGTGCCCCACGGCTAATCGAACGATGCCCTGGGTTCTCAGATTCCCCATCTGGGTGTCAGAGCTCAAAGGGACGTTACCTGAGCAGCTGAGAGGTGTTGGAAGAGGTGGAAAGGCAAGTAGGCGATCAGGTTTCCTGTGTCCCTGATGAGTGACTGTTGACCTCTAGTGATGTTGGAGGGAGATAAAATTTTGCTGTACCACAAGCCAAAGGCCTCCTGCTGAGCCAGGCTCATTCTGTCCAAGTTCGCATTAATGGTCTCCCGCCTAAGAGGAAACAAAAGCATCAGAAATGTTGTAAAAGAAGGCCATAATAAGGATTTCACAAGCTTTTTTTTTTTTTTTTTTAAAAAAAAAAGGTCATATACAAAATCTGACATCAAGACTCAGTTTTATAATGAACCATTTGAAAGTTTGAGGCACATTTAGTACGTAGTTTTTGTTTATAGATTAATGCTGAGCTGTTTTAATGATTACATTTACTGTCATAACAGTCTGAACAAAACCAAACTGTTATAACCTAAGCTTGCCTCATTTAATGCTTTGCAGGCATACTGATTTGCAGTGTTGTATTCAGGCTTGATTTCCAAAAGTCCAAGAAAAGATTCCTTTAGGTAGAAGATTACAAGAAACACAGGCTTTCCAAAGATTGAAATCTAGTCAGTGAGCGAGCTTCCTTTACTTTCTATGCATAATGCATGTGGCTGTCGCCTTGTGGCACAATGAGACATTAGTTCTCACAGACGTCTGACACCAGGGATGTGTTATGTGTTCAGAGAAATATACAATGTATGTATGTAAATAAGTGAGATTTCGTTATCAAATATAACTGGGGGGGAAAAAAATCCCTGAAATTCAGACATGAAGGGCTTATGATTTCTTGGAGGAATCAGTGCTGTGTCCACACAAAATGAACCTTCTTGAAAACAATCAAGGGTTTGGATCTTTTAGGTGTTTTCCCACTCACAACCTATGATGAAGAAATCATTTATTCTCATTAGTTTCTTTTAATCTGCTAAAAGTACCAACAGCAAAATGATCCCTCTTAAGTTGCTGTGTTTCTATTGCTTTTGTTGGATTAAACCGAAGCTTTATTGGATCCAAATAATCTCATGGACATTACCCTCAACCAAAATGAAAGCTGAAGCTATTACTTACAAATTGACATTGTTCTGTAAGGAGGGAAATGTCTTGATATCATCTGGACTGACTGCGACCAGCAGAGAACCCAGGTCAAGAAGAAGTTTGTCATCTGCTGCTAGGTGGGTCTTAAGTATCACTGACACCATGGTCGACTGGTACTCTTTAGATAACTGGTAAAATGAGCAACAACAATGCAGCTGGTGAACATACAGTACACTGAGAAGTGGAGGAATGATAAAATTGAAAGTTCAACCACCTGTATGGTGCCCTTGAAACTGTTGTAATACTGGAGGATTACTCTGATGGTGTTGATATGTGCTGCAGCCAGCACCGGCTGCACGCTTCTCAAAGGCAAGCTGAGGTACTCCTAAACAGAAGGAGAACAAAACAAACACCACTAGAGGTCAAACTCAAATAGTAAGGGGATCATTGAATCATGGAGCAACATTGAGATTGGGGATGTGTCCAACCTTGATTAAAAGGAGTTCAATGCCGATCTTGTCTCTTGATGTCTCAAGCAGTCTGCTGAGAACTGTCTGCAGCAAGAACACACGCAGACAAGTTTTACAGCACTTGTGACTGGTATACTGTTGGCATACATTACTGTAAAAATGTATTGAAGATTACTTTAGTTATTCTTTCAGAGAGGCATATGTTAAACTCTTATTACCCCTCCCGCACCCCCCGCACACACACTATTTTCAGGTCATTTCTTTTATGAGACCAATATCAGGGGAACTGATTCAAGCCTCTTTCCTCTGACTGCCTTCAGAAGTCATAAATTCTAAGTAGAGCCCAAATTTCTGGTTCTTTCCTAAACCTGTTGCCTAAATAAAATTACTGTATTTTCCGCACTATAAGGCGCACCTAAAAACCGTCAATTTCCTCAAAAGCTGACAGTGTGCCTTATAATCTGGTATATGGACCAATATTGAGCCACAACAGGTCTAGCAACTACAGTGAGCACCTGCCGACTTCATTTTCGCCCGTAGAAGAAGAAGCGCGCGGTGCATGCTGGGATAGTTGTCAGAACGCTGGTTTGTTAATAAAGTTTGACTGACCTATCTACTTACCAACCTGATAATCAGGTCTTTTGCAGGTCATTTAGCACCACGTTCTCCACGAACATGCTGTGCGCGAACGGAGAAGGGTGACCATTATCCGGCCACGCCCCGGCCCAGTCGCGGAAGGCTCTCCTGCCGACCGGAGTCGGACTGTTTTGTTGGCATTCTTTATGTCAACAAAGTGGCTCTAGACATTCATCTTTTAGTGCAGCTCCATCTAGTGGATGCATAATGCAACTCCAGTCTCTATTCTAGCATCTATTCTATGTGCCTTATAATGCGGTGCGCCTTATATATGAAAAAGGTTTTAAAAGAGGCCATTCATTGAAGGTGCGCCTTAAATCCGGTGCGCCTTATAGTGTGGAAAATACGGTAATAAAAAAGCTTGTCTTCTTTGTTTCAAACCATGACGAAATGAGGCAATGACCCCAGGTGTTTGCACAACACTAGTAATTGTTAACTTAGGTGTAACCATGTAGAGATTACACCGGGCTGCAAAGACTTATCACATCAGTATCAATTACAGTAATCAGACACCAGCAACAAGCTGGAGGTCAAATGTGCATATGTAGTAATGAAAACTGATTTGATGCATGTTTACATCAATAATAAACTAAAAGCAGAGCTACACAGAAAATATGTCAATCTTTGTTTCTAATCTTTAGTATTGCCAACCATTCAACAGGTTTCAACACATTATTGTTATCCTCAGTCTCAGTTCTCAGCAGAATCTACTACCTACCCCGAAACACTGTAGCAACACCTTCTTCCTGTCCTGGTTGATTTCTCTCTGTAAGTAGTCAACAACAGATGTCAGAGTACTTTGTTTTATGGTGTTGTTGACTTGCCAAATGGGACCCATAGAGTCCTCCACAGCCAGCAGGATCACCACAGTTGCAGCAACTGCCCGATTCAACACTTCAGTCACAGGTGTAGTCAGCAGATCCTCCATCCTGGAGTTCAGTCTCTCCACCCAGCAGCGCACGATCATCTGCAAAACCGTGTTCTGACTGGGACAAGGCTTACAGTCTGGGATGAAGTACTGTGGGCACATGAAGCTGAACTGCTTGATCAGAGTTTGTGATGCACAATCACTGGGTTTTGTAGTGGTGCTGTTGTTGGTGGTGGTGTAGTTGGTGTAGGCCGTACAGATGTTGCTCACCCAGGCTGTGGAAGGTTCCCGGGACAGAAACAAGAGGACGCCAGCATTAGGGCAAATAGATGAGATGAAATTGGCCTGGTCTTTCTCCCAGCAGTGAACCAGGAGCTTTGCATTTGGAAGAGAAGTGATCCAGTTGGAGTACAGACACTGCTCAGTGGCATTGATTCCAGGTTGGATGGTCTGTCCTCCTGGAGTAGGAATCACTGAATAATTGCCGCAGTACCGTATCAGCCAGGCGTTGTCCTGATTGGCCAGCAGGTTCTGAAGGACTGTGCTATTAGCACAGACTTTGGAGGTGAAGTTCTGTTGGTCAATCTCAGCACACAAAGCAAGATCAGTCATGTCCACGATGATGGGATGGGTCCAGTCAGAGTACTTGCACACCTAAATGACAGACAGCATATGACAAAGACTGAAAGTTATTACGAAACAAGCATCCTGAGTTTCTTTAAATGAATAAAGTCTTAATATGGACTGAAGCAGGTTATACTGTGCATTAATTAAGCTATTGGTAATGGGCTGTGGACCAACATAATCGTAATAGTAAGTAGCTGTAGGCTTTCATATCAATAATTGTCTAATACAGACTAATGGCTTTGTAAATATCCATACACGATTTGGAGTTGTTGTTTTTTTGAGATGGCATAAATAATTTTTGAGATCTGCTTCATAATCAGACATAGATCAGATGTTTCTGAGCTGGTTTGGACAGAAATCTATCACTGAGAAAATAAAAACTGCTCATCACAACTTTCCACTCAGGGAAAAAAATTATTTTGTACATCCTCGAAGTAAATTGTGTATTTTAGTATAAACAAGATCTACAGGCTTCTTATTTACTTTAGTGACTGTTTCCATGTCACAATACATTGCATTAAAATGTCACAATACATTGCATTAAAATGAACTGTAAAAGCTTATTTTTTCTTTGGCTAACTATTTTTATGGATTATTACAAAGCATGCCAGTCACCTTTTTTGTGTTTTTAGAGTTTTTGAAAACATTTTCTGTACTCATTACTTCCATTAAACAAAATTAAAATAAGTATTTTCATTTTGTTAAATACCACCTTATAAGGTGCTCACCTCTGGTGTCACGGTTATTTCCTCCAGGTCGGTGCAGACGGATGTGAGCCATTTGTTCAGAGGGTTTTCCAGAAGCTTTTCAAACACAGCTGTCTTGCAGCACACGTTCTCCTGAAAGGAGACCTGATCGTTCTGCCAGCAGAGGCCGACAACTGAATCATCTACCCACTTCTCAGCCCAGTTGTGGTAGTCGCACCATGCTGCCAGGTTAAAGGATGGCGTTGGCCCAGGGGGAGGAGAAACCATAGAGGTGCTGCAGTGGGACTCGAGCCACGCAATCTCTTTATTTTGCAGAAGGCTGTTCAGAAACGTTTTGTTCTGACAGACCTCTCTCGCGAATCCGCTCTGATCAGCGCGGATGCACTTTGACAAAATGTCTGTGGTAATCTGCATCACGTCATGCCACTCCGAGTACTGGCAGTAATCCGGCTCTAAGTCAGGGTAGGTGAACAGTGGTGGAGATGAGCCTGAACAGTTGGGCATCAGCGGCCAGTTGTCAGGATTGGAGATGAGAAGCATCAAGAATCCAGTGTGCTCACAGATGAGACTGGTCAGTCTTGGAGCATCAAAGCTGAAGCAGAACTGCAACAGGGCGGAGTCCACTACCTGAGCAGGCTGGTTGAGCCACTGCTCGTACATGCAGAACTGACTCACCAGGTATGCGGCGCCGGCAGAGGAGTTGGAACAAAATGCATACAGCCAACGGTTCTTCTGGTCTGACAGCAATTTCTTCATCAGTGGAGCATTGTTACAGACCTGCTCCACAAACTGCATCTGGTCATTTTCACTGCAGAAAGTCACAAGAACAGCATCTACAGTGCTGTTCACCCAGCTGCTGTAGTCACAGGCGAGCTGTCGAAGGCTTGAGACCTCCCTGGCGACTCGACGGAGAGCAGATGGAGAGACCAACTGAGACTCATTCAGAGGGCTGGAGACAGCCGAAGGCTGCGCGTCCCCAACCACACAGTCAGATGACTTGGTGACGAGTGGAGAAAACAGCGCCTGAAAAATATAACACATGTTGCTCCACACAAGCGCCAGCTGGCTGCTGCTCAGGGAGCTCAGGGCCTGGCAAAATGTTATCAGAGACGATCCATTTCCTAAACCCATGAGGACATCAGCACACAGAGTGTCATTGAGAGCAGCCAGGTTGTGATGATCACACGTGATCTCGTAGTTGACATAGGTGTGATTGTTTAGCTGTGGTGCGCTGCGCTGGAACAGGAGGCTGGAAGGAATCTGGCACTCTGAGGGCAGGAAGGTTTCCAGGAGGATGTCAACAAGTGGCATGCCAAAAGACCAACTCACATTGTGCTTTAGTCCCCTGAAAAAACACCCAATTATTAGTCATTTTGCTGCAAAACAGTAGAAAGTTACTTGAAACTTACAGATTGATTAAAAGGTGCACTAATAGTGATGTACTGCTTTTCTGTTCCTGATCTGCACATCTAATGTGAATTTGGTAACATTACCAACATTTTTAATATTTTTAAGAATCAAAAACCTGAATTCAAAACCATACAGGGTTTTGTGGGATTGCTTTTACATTTGAATTTGCAACCAAAAATGAACTTCCTTTTAAAAGCAATCTCTTTTTTTCAGGTAGTGTTTTGTTAGCAAAGCCAGTGAACAGCTAATGACTCACCACATAATTAGCTGCTTCAGATCTCCTGCAGAATAAAAGGAAAACAATAATTAGCGCAGGTACACAGAAGCTTTCATGTTGTAATCAAATAAAGACACACTTCACCTTGCTTGCAGGTATCTTGTTCGTCCGGAGATGGGACCTCGATTCCAAACTCTAAAGCTATTCTGACATAGTCCAGTGGTGTTTCAAGAAACAGAGCTGTGAAATGCAACACATTTGTCGCAAGAGAATCGAGAAGGCTGCTCAGAATTTTCGTCAAGTTCTCAGACAGCGTAAGGTTCGACAGCATATTGATGAACATCTGCTGGAAGCCACTGAATGCTGCCGTGACTGTGTCCCCAATGTTCAGGTAGGTCCCAAAGAAGCTCCTCGTCTCTCCTTCGGTGGTCAGTGGAGTACATGTCTGAGATTTGAGCGAGGAGAAAAACATCAGCAGCGGCTGGGCCATCTCCAGAGACACCGCCTTTGTTAGCTCTGCCATTAGCCCACAGTCCTGCCTCTCTGACAGAAGGCAAACCAGGATTTTGGGCAGGTCATCAAAGAATCCCTCTTTCATCAGTGGTTGGAAAAGGCTGTTGAGGTTACTCAGGATGCTATAATACATATTGAGGTTGAGGGGCTCCTCTGAGAAAGGGATGGCAAAGTTGCGTGTGTTTCCAGCAGAGAGGGAGTGGATTTCTTTAATAACCTTTTGGATGTCCTCCTCTAACTTGCTGTTCTCAGCGGGCGTCACGTTGGTTTGTCTCGCGGCTAATCTGGCTTGTGAACGCACTAGCTTGACGTTACATATCATCCCTGTTTAAATAAGAAGAAAAATAAATTCCTCAGAAGCATCACCATACAAAATTTATACACACAACTATTGCATTAAGGTCTATTTGAACTAAAAATTGAAATAGTGTCTAAACCTCAATACTGTTCAAAGGTTTTAAACCACTTCCATTTTTCTATATTATGCCTCCAAGGATCCAGACTTACTTTCAACCCTGATGCAATAAGGTGCTTTTTCTATATGGTGATAAATATTAAAATACATTATCAAGTCATGACAACACTAAAAAGCAAGAACTGTAGTAACTGAACAATGCTGACTGAACTCTATCCAGCATTTTTCAAAAGCTATTTTCATATATTTAAAAAAGAATTCCTAAAGCAACACCAACACTGAAAAACTTTGAACAGAGTAAACTGAGAATTTCCTATTGGGATTGAATATTATTATACAACCAGAACAAAGTATTGCCACATTATGAGAGATGTGAAAATCCATCCTTGCACTGAAAGAGTTCTGCAGTACGATGCGTCTCTGAGAATGTAAGAAGCATACTGAGAGACATTTTACTATGCTGAAGATGAGCAGTGATGGGAATTCATGAATTTGAACACTACGTACCATAAAGGTGCCAAATTACTTGTAAGCAGCACATTTGGAATGTAAATGCATGTGGATGTGAGTGGGTGTAAAGGATGAAAGCACCTTTGCAGCTACAACGGCTACAGGAATAAATGCAGAGCCACATTTTTTCCAGTGTTTTAACAGATCAGTTACTTCTGACATGTCAGTGTTAGTTTTGACATCAAAATGTATCTAGTTTTAACTTATTTTAATTTTTTACATGTGCCACCTCTTTTCTCATTCATGCCACTGCTGTAGTCCCCCTAAGATTTCTAGAATTGCTCCTGGTGTTAAAATAAATAGGCGGGAATGGAGACAAACGAGCGCTTCGTTCTCAAGAATTTCCTTTCTTGATACGTAAAAAGGTCAGTGAAAAGGTTCAGCATCATTATTTCAGACAGCCAGATTAATTTATTTAACTTACCAAACAGGATGCAAACCATACAGACAGCTGGTGAAGACCACATTTCGTCCTCAGAAGAAGGCGGGCAATAACTCCAACTGAATACAAGTTTTTAAAAATTATTTTCGCGCTATCCTGTTACCACAGAGAAAACATCTGTCTGAGGCAGAACCGGATGAAGAAGAGGTTTCATACTGGATGAGACCGTAAATGTTTTCACAGTAACATACATTAAGCCCCTCTCAGCGCTTGATGCCCATTTAGTAGATGATCCCTCTGTGGTCTGTGAAGAAACGGGCTCCTCACCTCCACCTGCAACTCTGCACCCGATCCGACTGGGGCGTAATTAAAGAGACCTGGAACGGGGAAATGGAGGTGAGAAACGAGGGCTGTGAAACGCAGGAGGGATTTTGACAACAAGCACATCAATCGATGCTGCATTATTAACAGAGCGTGCGGATTAAATCTTCCGTCTGAAACCCGACTCCAGCCAGAGGAGTCAGAAGACACCAGACTGACTGCTGGAGGAGTTACCCGACAGCTGCTGCCGACGCTTTGATCAGCGGCCTGTAACTCCTATTTACAAGCTGACCGGGAAGATGTTAACTGGCAGAGAAAGTGATGGAAAAAATATGTAGATCAGCAATTATACGGCTTTAGTATTTAACAAAAATACTAATACTATTTGTTCTTATTTAAGCACCTGAGGTACAAATGACGTTTGCACAGCTACGTGTACTTCTTGAACTTTTCCAGTTTTAGACAAATCACAAGAGCAAACCTCAGAGTATAATATTGGTATTTTATGTGATGATGGAGCAACACAAACATGGTTTCCATGGTTTTCAAAATCAAAGCAAAAAGAAATGCTAAGAATCTGATAAGTGTGGCAAACGTTTGCATTTAGTGCCCAATTAAGTGTCTAGAACCATTGTTCACTTCATTTACATCCGCGAGTGTTTGGGGGCATTTCTCCAAGTTTGTACATTGAAAGGTTGTAATTTTTTGTCCATTCTTGACTGCAATGAAATCATTTTAATTGTAAATTGTTTGACTTTATGTATAACTGCTCCAAATTAGGGATATACAATTAAACATGTAAGACACAAAGACAACCTTGAGCTGGATATCAAATCTACAAACATTCTAGACTTTGTATTAAGGCGTAATTTATATATTAACCGTTTGTATTGGAGTAACAAATGTAAGGTTGTGAGCGGCATACAATGTCAAGTTAATCTAAAGAATAATTCTTATCCTGACTAATAATCCGTCTTTCTTGTCTGAAGAGCAAAGTGTAAAAGTTTATTTTAAATATTCAATTAATTTGTACAATTAAAAACCAGAGGCTATTATTTTAGTAGTCACAGGGAGAAAAAAAAAAATTCATTCTGAGGTCAACTCCTATAAGTGGTTTTAAATTAGGCTGAGTATGTTGGGCTCATCACCTGAATGTGCGAGTAAACATAATGCAGATATCATTTTAAAATGGTGAGCAGGAATAAAAACCAAAGAAACGAGTCATTTTTTTCATTTTAAAACTTTGTTTCAGAAATTCAATGTAACTGTATATACACTTTACAATAGCATACAGCCTGACAGATAACAAAGATGTCTGAAAACATTAAATACATCGTCAGCACAAACAGCAATTGTTGCAAGTAAAATGGCTTAACGGATATTGGTAAAAAATAAAATAAAATCATTAACAGGAGCACTCTTTTGCAGAAAAATGTCACGATTTCGATTTGTTTCATGACTTTTCCCACAAAGCAAGCTGTATTGTCTACATGCTAAGTTTAACCGTTCTTTGACAGTCCTAAACTAAAACACAGATATCCGTAAGAAAAAAAAAAACAAACCCCAAAAAACAAAACAAAAACACCCCATCTGATGTAAAGTTAAATCTTCATTAATACATTTAAAGTAGATATGTCATGCCTTTTTAAAAAAAGAATCAAAAATACAAAAGATTTTCCTTATTTTAAGGATTTTTTTTTCATACAAGAAGCTGCATGTATTGTACAACACTCAGTGTACAATAAACTGTTAATGCACATAAAAATGAGCTGAATGAAAAGTCTCCAATGCCTCCCTCTCTGATCCTTCAGAAAGGCAGCAACACAAAAATAGCACACCGTCAAACTGAGGAAACAAGCGAGCTGGGGGAACATCACACAGGAAGTGAGGCTTGCATAAAGATGGCAGTCAGGATTGGTGAAATTGAGAAATGTCTCCATTCCAAGTGCATTTGAATAATTTCCTTACTTTTATTTTATTTTTTTTTTAGTTCTTAAACATGTATGTGCTGCCAGTTTCTTTTTTTTTTTTCTTTTTTCAGTGACGAAGCCAAAGCACAACACAGAATATTTGGAAATATGTTTAAGCCTTCACCCCATGTGTAGTTTACATTCATAGTCAGAACATATTTACTCAAAACATTCTGATTAAACATCACCGTCTCCTCACCGCCTCCCCCCCACAAAAAAAAAAGGCAAATTCAGGCAACCAACTAAGCAGATGGGAAACAACTTCTGCGCTGAAAGATTTTAAGGTTTTGATTGGGAAATTTTACACATGGAGACAAAGTCAAACAACGCAAACAGCACCCACCGTCTCTGTGTTTCAATGTCTGCAGACCGAGAAGGTTTGATTGTCTCTCTTTTTGCTATTAACTTTTTTTTTTTTTTTTTTGGACAATTGCACAATTATTGCCCATAGAAGAAGCTTGGGAGAACAGAGATTGCATGGCACTGTACAGGCAACTAAAAACACTCACATTTCACTTAACGCAAAATGCACGATAATTTCATCTGAACACAAACAAAACAAGAAAAAAAAAAAAAATCGAACGATGAGCGCAAACTTTTCAGCAGTCGACTGTGACCGTTTGGTTTTCTGTCGTCACCGACACCAACGTGTTAGTTTGGCCAAAACGTTCAGGCTGAAATGAGCTAAAAGAGGAAATAAAGCATTCTTATGTTGCCACTCTTGAACAACATTTTAAATTTACTGGAAAAAAATGTTTGGGGGGGGGGGGGGGGGTTCAAATAAACCGGGTGCCGCCGATCTGAGATCTAGCAAACGCGTCAGCCGTGAGCAGACGTTAACACTGGCAAAGATGTGCTACATTTGTCATGATGCTACCGATAGAGCCTTTAAATGACACAGTACAACTTAAAGAAAAGAGTACGGATTTTTAGCCAGAACACTTGATTAAGAGGAAAAGACAATACTGATTACAGTTAGATGACAAAGTAAAAGTTACTACTGATAAAGCATGTAGAGACCGTCTGAAAATGAATGCCCGCTAATTTTCACAATTTACAGCTAAGATTAGTCCCGATAATTAAGGAGCAACATGCCTACGGTAAGGCGATCACAACAATTTATCATGACTTCGAATGAGAGCGAAGCTTTAACTTCCCAGACTAATTTAAAGTTTAAGTCATAAGTGAACTGTTATGAATATGCACCCATGATGTTTTTTTTTTGTTTTGTTTTTCTAAAAAGGCTTCCACTAAAACTCACAGGACCTCTTCTAAAAATGCATCTTACAAAATAAGCAAAACATCTCGGAAATACTATCTTAAGAAAAAGAAAACAATGAAAGACCAAGATTTACCGGGAAAAAAAAACAGGAACCTACAATATAAACTCGACAGAGCTACAGAGGAATGCATATTTGTTTTTAAAAGCTACAGATTGGAAATTTGCCCGCTCATCAGATCAGTGAGTGTGAATATACATGGATTGATTCACTGACCCGCTCATCAGATCAGTGAGTGTGAATATACATGGATTGATTCACTGACCCATCAGGCCTGCTGAAGAACAAGGGAGAATTAAAAAAAAAAAAAGAAAAAAAAAAGATCTGCAGAGTGTCATTTTGTCAGAGTCAACAGGCTGAGCACCAGGAAGGGCTGATGTGGCGTTCAGGGACTCCGGGAAGAGTTCCTCTTTACCTGTTCATATCTACTAAACCAGCACCAGGACTTCAGAGTTTAGAGTGGAGCTCATTTCTGGCTCCACAGCTGGAGAGTCGCATAAAAAGAGGAGTCTACATGGGTATGTTTATAACGTGTGTAATTTCCCTCTGTGGATTTTCTGTTAGAAAATTACACCTAGGTAAAAAAAAAAAAAAAAAAAAAAAAAAAAAGTCTTTTCCCCCCCAAACAAACAAAACAAAAAAAAAGGCTAATTTTTTTTAAAGTAATGGCAATGCTGTATTTTGTATTCCAAAGAGAGGCTTTTTTTTTTTTTACACGCATGTTGATTTCAGTCTTATCCTGCTGCTTCGTTGTGACGCACCGCAAGCTGGTTTCAATCAGGAGGCAAAAGGTCGTGAAGTCGGAACCTCTCCCGAACATGTGGTCGCACGTCTTCGTTCTGACACGTTCAGGAAGGACGGAAACAGGTTAAAAAAAAAAAAAAAAAAGAGACAAAATTAGAATATATTTAGTCTTATTAATAAATTTTAACATGGAAGGCATTCAACTATGTTGCCTACCCAACCTGGTGAACGCAACCCTGGAGTACAGCAATGTTAGTTTAAGAAACAAATGCTATTTACGACTTGGTTAATAAAATAAATAATTTTATCTGCAAATTTCAGAAAGATCAATATGAAGAACATTTAATAAAAATGTATGGGAAGACTGCTGACCAGGAATTTTAATGGAAAGTTGAGTTGGTGGATAAAGTGTGGTAGAAAACAGACCACATGCAAAGGGCTTTAGTCTGACGTTTCTAGGGGATTGTGAAGCAAAGCATATGTAAAGGTTTGGGGGACATTTAGAAGGCGCCGAGTGCAGCTGGAGTCAGAGCTCACTGAAGCACAGATGTGTCCAGACCATGGCCTGTAATTGTGGCATTAGTCGAATTAAACCACTCCTAAACCGGAGACGACAGAATTTTCATACGAATTTCTGCAAAATGAGCCCAAACACTGAGACCATGTAGTGTACAGACTTCTCAGTTGACCAACATTTGCTACACCAATAACCATTTTTAAGCTAATCTTAGGCATCAATTTTAAAGAAAATGAACTTTGCCCATTTATTTCATTAGCTGAAAACCATAATCATCAAATTTAATTAAACACCTCTTCGGTTGTGAAATACATCTCTAAAATGTTACTTTCTATTTGAATAACTATAAAAGTGAACAATTTATTGAGATGTTGATCCAAACAAAGTGAAGAGTAGCCCAGCTTACCATCTCAACCAGCTTCTCCAGAAACGGGACCAGCTTTAGCAGCTCGTTGTCGTTCTTATCCATGAACCAGCTCTCTATTGGAATCCCATTGGACAACTGTTCAGACAAAAGGGCAACTCGTGAGGAAGGATCCATGCAAGCTTACCTCAATTCTGGTGACCAAATATTCATTCATTCCTTTTGTGCAGATAATAGACTGAAATGATGTAATTTATTACATTTACTCTCAGTGGCATTCATTTGAACATGGTGGAGTGTTGTGATTTTGTTAAGTGATCTTTACTGTCTGGTTGCTAAACTGTAAATGTTGTGAAACTGTTTTTTTTTTTTTGTTTTGTTTTTGACATTACACAAAAAATATTTTCATCCTGGCAAATATTTAGGCTTTTTTCAGTTAGTGGCTCAGAGGGCAACAACTTTATTGATCTGCTGTGAATCATTATTTTTGCCTCAAAAGTGATGAGACATTTGCGAAACATTTGCATGGCAAACACAGAAAAAGAAGAAGAAAAAAAAAATCAAATTTAAAGATGAAAATTCAACTTTATTATGAATCCCTACAAGAAGTCAACATAAAATTAAGGAAAAAAAAAAATCTGAGAATTGGTCATTTTTTCTGTTCACAAATACGTACCAGGCTGAGTCAGACTTTCTGCTGCATTTTTATTTTTTTACCTGATAAGCAAAGGCTTGCGGTGAATTGTCAATGATGATGGTCTTTGACAGATCTCTGCCTAAGATGTTGAGGTCCTTGATATAGTTTCCCTGGACACAGACACAATGCTCACGAAATAACCGGTGTCTACAGTTACAATAGGGAGGGAGAGGAGAACAGAAAGGAGCAGAGGAGTAAGGAAAAACAATCAGTGACAGCGTCAGCAAAAATCAATAATTTATGAAAACAACAACAATGACACCTCTAACAGCAGCGCATGCCAACTCAGGTACTTTACACTATTGCTTCGTGAGTCCAACTTTGTTTTATAGCAGTCGACACGAAAATGTAAGGATACTGTACAACAACCAGTTAATAAAAAAAAATTAAAAAAACTCATCGTACCTCACAAGCTGCTTTTTAGGATCCAAAATGTTGAGTAGTTTGTCTGCATACACCTTTTTAGAAGCCGTGAAGAGGATTATCTAGAAAAGATAAGATCATGCTGGTTTCAATGTTCAAAACACAGAAATGACTAAAAGGAGCATCTAAGTGAAATTTACCTCATATATTTGAGACATGCGCTCCAGAAACTCTCTAAAAAACGGCCTGAGGCGCACATACACCTGCACAGGACAGATCAGCTTTAGAGATGACTTTGCCACCCTCTAGTGGCAACATGTGGGAATAGAAAAAAAAAAAAATCTAACCTGGTAAATGACATCTTGAAAGAGAACAGGGAAGGTAAGTGCTGCATCCTCTAGTTCATTTAAGCTGCAGTGAACTAACGTTTCATCCTATTCAGGAACATAAAAAAAAAAAAAAAGTAAATTTTTTTTGTCATCTAGCAAAAGCTCCAGGTTTAAGACCAAAATATGTTTTGGACATTTTTAACGGACCAAGTCGAGGACCAGAGAGAACTCAGGCGTGCTGCGCGTCTTCAGTGGCAAGGCTGGTTTACGGGTCAGCTGCTCTTCTGTCAGCGGAGGAACGTGCTTGATGAAGAAATACCTACAGAACAAAAACAAATAAATAATCAGTCAAATCACAAAACACTGGGAACACTCCTACCAGAAATATGACATTTTCTTGATTGTTTAGTTAACATACAAGAAACAGCATGCTACAAATAATCCGTTGTCAACTTTTCCCTATTTGCTCCCAGTAGTTTGCATTTCTGCTAGAATGATGGCATTGGACATGGATTATTTTCTTTTTACTCCACTCACTAATTTGTGTTACTTACGGATCAAACACTTCCCAGTCTTCCTCGTAGGACGCCTCTGGTGGCACGGTAGCAGGAGGAACATCCACATACGTCACATTCATATGAGAACCTGGAGCTTGAAGCACAACAGGAACACATAAAAAAATTTTAAAAAAAGTTAAGCAGCTTAATTTTCTGCTCGGTCGTCTGTGACGTGGTACCCGTCAGAGGCGGGAGGTCAACGTCGGCATCGAGCTCTTCTTCCTCTGCCGTAGGAGTCGCCTCAAGGATGTGTGGAGGCCGTAGAGGCGGCAGGTGCGATACGCTGGAGTAGAAGTTGTTACCGGGGCACAGGTCCTGAGTGGACGTGGCTGTGCTGGTGGGCGTCTCCACCACCTGCTCCATGTCCAGCTGCTTCACTATCTCCTCAGCCTCCAGGGCCTGGTCAGGGGAGTCTGAGCCCAAGGATGCTGGGAAAAACAAACATGCTTATTGGTAACAGATCAGACACAAAACTAGAACTTCACTATGATAACTTACTATAAAAAAGGAAAAATTTAACTTTTTTTTTTTTTTAAAGATAACACCATGTATAAAAACGTAGAATAACTCGACTTTAAAAATGACACCAAGGTTTTAAGCAAAAATAAATTACATTTTTCTTTAAAGAAAACAAACAAATAGATTTTACTGATATTAGAAATTACTTTTAGCTGGTGAGAAGAAGTTAAAAACAGGGCTGAAGATCGTCCCAAGCAGAGTGGTCCTGGGAGGACTGGAGGTCATCTCAGCCGCAGTCGTGTCCTCCAGGCTGCCGTTGGGCTTCTCCTTATTCCTGTCATGATTGGTCGCTTCTGCAGGGAAGAAACACAAGGCTCAAGAGATGTTAAAAAAAAAAAAAAAAAAAAAAAAGAAGAATTCAGCTGATATATTTGATCTCTTTGGATAATCATCGGTGACTTACGGCCATTGATGGTGCCTTTCTTGCTTACTCTGCTTGCACTCCTCCGGGGGGAGTTGGCGTTTGTGGGAGTGGAGGTTATGAGGTTGTTGTCCACGTCGCAGTGGAGGCGCGTCTTCTTTGCTGGGCTTTCCTGTTGCAACTGACAAAAAGAAACAGCTGTAAAGACTAGAAAAAGACAAATTAAAAATTGAAGCACATCCACACTTAAGCAATTCACCAACTGCAGGGTTTTGACACAGACTTCAAATTTGAGCCACATAAAAGAAAAACCACCTGTAATGGCACCTTTCCTGCCACCGCTCTGCAAGTTTCAGAATGACTGAGTAACCTTTAAATCGCCGTGTAGAATCTAAAAAGTCCGTTCTTTAACGACGACACCCAAAGCAGACTATGCTTCAAACTTCAAAAGGGCACTGGTCTAGATTAACCGCAATTCTTGACAAAAATGTTGTATTATTTTCAGATTTAAATCACTGTTATACGCTTTGTGTTAACACCAGGAAAGAAAATGTACTGAGGAAATAATTATTTAAAACTAGGGGGAAAAAAATTAATAATAAGAAAATAAAAAAATCTGAGACCTTCTATAGAAAAGCCTTTTAGCTGAGTTGACTTTTCCATTCGCAACAAGCTCCTGTCCCTGCACGCCAACATTGTGAGCTAAAAGCTAAAATTAGACCAGAACCCGAGTTCTCGGACAAGCTGCTGCATTCCAGCAGACATTTCTTAGGAAACACGACACTCCGTAGCCAGAAACGCTGCGTTTGAGGTGGGGACGACGCAGTCAATCCAACTTTAACCGGGTACTTCCTGGCAGTTTTCAAAACTGTTGAGATAAACACCAACCAGGAGCACCACCTCTACGCCAATGGCCGTGCCTTAGTGACGGGTGCGGTGGTAGGAGAGGTACCTTGACAGCATTTCCTCGGATGAACTTCTTGATGGTGGATAGTATTCCCCTTCCTCCGCTGGCGGGAGGGTCTTCTTCTACCTCTGAATGTCTCCTCTTGGTTCGGGACGTGCGGCTGGTCAGAGCGGGCTTTTGGTGCTGAGACGCCTTACGCATTCTCAGCCTCATTGTTTTAGCAGTCACATGTAAAGCTGTTGCAAGGAGAACAGAAGACGTTTAGGAATAAGCAAATACAGGAAAATTGCAAAGAACATATTTTTTCTTTTCCTTTTTTTTTTTTTTTTTAAATAACTGTAGGTCTCAAAGATGCGCCTGTGCGTAACTGAGCAATATTGGTTCCGTTTCTGCCGACATCTGGATGCATTCAAGATCCCATTTCACTTACATCAGAGAATCGCAGCTGGCTTTACTTCCATTGTGCAGTCAGGAAAGGAGCATTTCTCCAGATCATATAATAAACAAGTTTTATAAACACTACCTAGGAACGATGACATGGGGTGTAAGATCAAAGCTCCAGTCACAGCAACAAAATAAAGATTAATGTGACCACAAGCCATCGACTAAACGTTAAGATTCATGGGGCGACATAAACCAAGACGTCTGCGGAGATTTCACACTCATTCTTTGAGACTGAGCAGCTCAGCGTTATGTACTGGAGAGCAACACATTAACCATTAATCACACGAAGCCCTCTTTTTCCTTATGTAACAAAACGAAATGTGTCCAGACATATCCGCAACCAGTCAGGAACCACTCCAGATGCAACAGCGCCTTCTCGGTACGAGCTGAACACGCTGCGCACTGTAAATGTCCTTCGCCACATCTGGTTTACATTTGCACAACAGCGTAACCGTGAGTAGGGAATAAGAGATGTTCAATTCGACGCACAGAAAAAAAAAAAAAAAAGAAGAGAAAAGAAAAGGGGGGGGAAAAAAAGGGACAACTTTTAGAAAGTACAGAGTAGCATTTAACTTGCAGGAAAGCAGGGGGAAGAAAGGAAGGATAAGCAAGAATGTTGCAACTGTTCAGAGAAATAAGCTCAACTGAAGGGAGTGAAACTGAAGTCGGTTTAAGTAAAGTTGTTTAGAAATTACAGACTATTATAGAACATATGCTTAAGATGCTGTGATATATCCGTGCATTAAATTCAGGGTTTCACCCAGTGTATTATAAGCCTGGCGGGCCACCAGGCTTTACTTGTGGCCCCCACCAGGCTCACCATTGCTTATTTATTCAAGTCTTTTCAAAATGTTTGCATTTCTTAAGACTATATAGCTGGTGTTCAATAACACATAATTATCAAGTGATAATTTTCAAATTTCCTGTCAACTTTACACATTTAACTCAAAAGCACGACTGGCTGCTGGATGAATGACGGCCTCAGCGCCCAACCACCAGGCTTAGCGAGTTTTCTGGGGGAAACATTGAAATTCCAACAATTTTTACAACTATATCAATATTTTACTATGTGCTGCTAATCTAAGGATCCCATAGTTGCCACAAATCAAACACAACAGATTGCTTACACGTTTCTTGTCATTTCATATCACAGCCTCAATCTCCAGCATTACAACCTGTAATAGTTTTGAATACACATTTTATCCCACATAACCTTAAATTATTTTAAAATTCAATTATCCAGCATTGTAAACAAACATTTCAGAATAATATGTTTTAAGAAAGCAGGCATGGTTGAAATAAACCTTTTTTTTTTTAACGTAATTTGAGGTAAAAATTATAAAAGATCTCTGCGTTTGATCGCTGCCGTAATTCCGTGCATAGGGATGTAGTTTTCTTGTTTTGAAATTCATTATGTCTTTATTTTATCTCACAGAAAGAACCATATTCAAATGTGTTAATTTAATTCCCTATTTTTTACCTACATATAATTCTGCCAATCCAAGATGCTTTTCAAATATAAGAATGTAACCAATCTTATATTTGCCCTTCAGCTGCCTGAATCTTTTGTTGTCCATTCTTAAATCAGGGCAAAATTACAGTTGTTTTTACTTACAGACACATAAATGGCTTTCAGACTTTTTGGCTGCGCAGTCGCATCTCTCAGTCAAATATGACAAATAACTCAAACTGGTGTTCATTCAAACATTTTACCCAAGTGGGTGGTTTCCCCCCCAAAGCCAATCATTTTTTTATGATAGTCCTTTAGTCTTGATGTTCGCTTCTTTAAATTATGCAGCACATCTCTAACATTTTACAACGCAGCTGCATTAAAAATTGAATGGAGAAAATCTGTGATACCTAAACACTGCATGATCTGACAGGGAAGAGGGCAACCCTGAAGCGGCAATACATAACATCCACCTTTCCAGGCAATCAGCCACGGATCATGCACACTGCTGGCTGAGAGTAAGTGAGCGGGAAATAGGAACATCCATGCAACTGTGAGGAGGCTAGCATTAGTTAGCTTTGGTCAAAGCGAAGAAACAAGTGAGGCCCTTCCACAAACCTGTCCGGACGACAGAAATAAATATCGAGACTAAAAGGAGAAGCTTGGCTCAGAATCGAAAGTAACTCAGTCAATGACATTTAGCCAAAGCCTACGTAATTATTCAAAACCACTGTCTGACAAATGGTTACGCAAGTTGCAGCAAATAAATCCCATTAAAAAAAAAAGAAGAAAGAAATAAAAGCTCTCCTGTGTTACGGGTGTGTATAAGTTGCTTTCTTTAGCTGCTGAGTTTAGGTACAAGTAGCCGTGCTAAAAAGTAACTGTTGTTGTCACGGACAGTCTAAGTTAAACTGGACCTGAAGAGCATTAGCATTTGAACATGCCAAAACCTAAACAGACCATCTTACAGCCAGTGCGGCATCATAACCTGAATGACATGAAGTCAAAAAATAATAAGGCTTATAAATTAAACCAACATTGTTTAGGTTGCCGATGTGCATCTAGCAGTGAATATTTGACATCGTTAATCAAAGCGGACAGCACAATAACGCCGCTAAATCTGATCTAGTCTCTTTTCAGTGGAACCATTTGGAGGGTAATTCACCTTATCAAATATACAGATTTATTTAAAAATATTTCTGATATGGTACAGTACTTTAAAAATGCTGTTATAGACCGCCATCGTAAAGCGCTGCTCTGGAATGCCAACCTGAACGTTAGCTTCACTAGCTGGCTAAATACACAGCCAGGCAACAGTTTGTTAAAAAAATATTTTTTTAAACTAATAACAACGACATTTGCTGTATGTCTGGATATATAGGAAATACGCATTTACTGAAGGACTTCGTATCAAATTGAATAAAGCCTGAATTTGAATAAAATGTGAGGAAATGGTCATGTCGACGGTAGGCCGCGAATTAGCCATTCTTAGCTTCACGCTACGAAGCCTTCCCGCAGAACTGCTTCAGGCTAACAGATGTGCACAGGCATGGAGAGGAGCATAAATCTTCCCTCAGTAGCTTCGATTACATAAACACAAACCCAAGAGCATAAAGGATGCACGAACAGTTAAAATTGGCGACTTACTGTAGTGTGACCCGCTGAACGTGACAATAACGACTCAAGGCAGATTAAACATCACAACACAGGCACTGCTTGTTCTTTTCCCCCCACTGTTGTATTTTTGCTGTTCAAGGATCGTCTTCGAAATGACACACTGCTGTGCTACCAGGCGCCATTTCCCGCCTCTGCTCGGTCTCTCCGAGCCAGATACCCGTATGGGACACAGACACACCCCCTGACTTACCTCTGAAAAACACCAGGCAATCCGCAGCAAGCACTGCAGCTGTAGAATCACAGACTGAGAGGTTTCGATGTGCGCTTAAATATGCTGGCGATAAAACTAAACTTATCTCATCATTGTAGAATTAAAACCCAACAGCGATTTTCAACCTGGCAATATAAGAACAACATACAATACAGTTTTGCACGGAGTCGTCTCCCCCTCGGCTGTGTTTTCATTGGGAGGGGGGAAATATGTGTACTGCTGCACACACAAGAAACATTGTCTCCCCCCACCCCCACAGTTTGTTCTCTTAAACAATCATTTTACTTCATATAATAAACAGCGTTGACACAATTTTCCAGACCAGAAATTCTGTAATTTTCAATTGGGCTTATGTTTTATATCCAAGTACAAATATAAAAACAAGAGATTCGCTGAAATTGACTGAAAAATGACCAGAAACAGTATTTGGTAAATAAACGTAGCAATCCTACATGTAGTAAAATTACTTATCTCAAGTTTCAGCAAGTTACATTTAAATTAATTGGAATACAAAGGTTAACTTCTTCAGTAACTTGAAGTTTAGCTTACACTAACTTAGGCTGAGTAAACACAAATTGGTTATCTTAGTTTTTGTTTGAATTTGGACCCAAAATCATTTAACTTTACAAACTTTTATAAACTATTTCCCAAGCCCTGAAATCTGTTTTACAACTGAAACCAAGTGTAAAACAAGGAGATGGTACATTTCAATTCCCTAACTAGTAGTTAGATCATTATTAGCAGCTAATAGACTGAAAATTAGAACATACCCAAGACATTTAATAAGATGACTACATTTTAAAATGTAGGAATGCAAATACATTTTAGTACAATTACCATGTTTAAGGGTTTTTCTTGTGTACACCCACTGCATGGCATAATGGTAATTAATAGTATTTACTTTAGCACTGCAAATTTTAACCCCAACACTAAGCAGTTATTCGCTTTTGTTGCACAGCAATGTTCTGGTAAGTGCAGTGTATATCCAAGGTAAATAGGAAACAAGTCTGAGTCATTGGGAGTCTGATGATGCAGTAAATGCATCACAGGCAGATGTAAAAAATAGAAAAAAAGGTAATTGTTGAAGCAATGTATTTCAGACCTTACAGTTTCAATCATTAACATAAACAAAGAAACAAGCTCAGTTAGCACAAATGTTTACCACACAAATCCAGAACTGTAATTTTCATATAACTGTATAGGAACACTGCATAATATGAAGTTGTTGTACTTCATCAAATGTTTTAATTCTGTATTTAGAACTTTAATCAAGGTTATTAAACTTGATTTAATATGTTTTTTTGGGAAGTTTATTGTTCAGCTTTATTACCCGTCAATGAATGCAGAAGAAAATTATTTTTTCATGGCTAAAACTGATCAGTCTGTAAAATACTCATGCTAATTATAATGTAAGAGATGCCTTTGAAAACAAGGAAAAGTAAACACAGACTCTTGAAAATGTAAATGTCACATTTAAACTTAATGGCAAAAGCAAACAAAATTACAGTATGTAATTAGATATTTTTTGTGTTAGTTCCTGAAGTTTCCACACTTATATACAGTAACTGACCCTTTCTCAAAACAGCTTCCAAAATAAAGCACTTACAGAAAAATGATTTAACAAAATTTAGTATTCGTTAATTCCATCAAGCAAGGCAATGATGAATATTTCTGATAAACAATACAATATTTCAGAGGTTGTTTACATTAGAAGCCGTGTCAACTAAACCCATCTCATTAGTGATGACGAGCCATCACTCCTACTGCCAACCTGCAAGCGCAACAAGTGACGAAAGACATGAAGCATCACCTTTAATAAAATTAAATTACATTCAATGCGCCTTTCAGTGAGAAATCTTTTGTCCAGGTTGCACAAACAACTGATTTCTGGTTTTACAGATTTCCCCGAAGGTGAGGAATTATTTCCTTGGTACAAATGTTAACAGTTCAACTACATCAAAATTCAAGAGACCTCATCGGTGGAAGCATGTGCCACGTCTGCTCCTAACACCATCCTAAGTATTGCTTAAGCAGCAAGTGTGTTGCTTAGTTTTGACGACTGAACACTTTGTTTCACATGCAGTGGCATTTAAAAACAGAATGGAGGAGCACTTCTGGGTCTCTGTCACAAAAACAAAGAGGTTTTAATAGGCGGTAAAGTCCTTGGCAACTGAATCTCCCACTCCAGTAAAAGAAAAAAAAAAAATCTTCATTGTAGGCATTCCATCTTAAAGAGCCCAGATTAGTTTGTTTGATGAATATCCCAGGAAGCAGTTTTTTTTATATATATCAAGCAAAAGCAAAGAGAAAGTAGCTAAAGAAAAAAAATATTTGATTCAAAGTATTGAACTCTCCCAGACCAGTTTATGATAAACTGAAGAAGTTATCCAGGACCAAAATGCAGTGATCACAGCACATCATCCCTACTGTCATAAATTAAAAAAAAAACAAAAAAAACATTAGCAATTATATAGCAGCTCAGGAGAATGCCGTGTTTAATTTCTATTAATATTATTCAGAATTAATTTAATGTGTCAAAATAGTCCATGACACTAAAGAAGTCCACTGTAAGTGCTTAGACAAGGTGATGCTGCAACTAATTTATCAGGAGAAACCTCAATTGCAGAGGAAGGTCTTTAAGGAAGTTTTTTTTTTAATAAGTTATAGCTGAGTGAGTTTCTTTTCAAAGAATGTCGTTGTTTTGATGTCGTTTCCCATAATCCACAGCTCTTTCTCTGTCCTGAATGTCCCGATCGTCATCATCTGGAAAAGAAAAGGTCAAACCGACATTAGAGATTAATTACCAAGTGAAAGGAAATGTTTAATGTTGATATGCACTAGAAATCTATGGTCGATATTTCTATAGGGCAGACTTTCAACATAAAACCTGAAAAAAAAAAAGAGCAAGAAAGGAAGGAAGAAGATATAGTAGAAAAAGCATGAAGAAGGTAGATAAAGAATAAGAAAAAAGAAAGATAAGGGAGAAGGGAGATAAGGAAGGGAGAAATTGTCCTATGAGATCAATATGTATTTTTATTTTAACTGAACTTAATTAAAAAAAAAAACACACAAGATAAGACAAAATGAAGAAGGAAAGAAGGCATAAAAATGGAAGAAAAAAGGATAAAAAAAACTATGAAATGGAGAATAAAGTCTAATATCATATTTACATTTTCTTTTCCTAATTCTTGAATCAAATTCCAAACTTTTCCAGACTGATTAGGAACTTTAAGTCCCCAATTTCCAGATGACAAATAAAATAAAAAAGACCTTTCATAAATATATATATATATATCTTTTTTTAACAAATGTATACATTAATCATGCACAAAATAATCTGTTATTCATAAGAACAACAATACACATGACAAAACTATGTTCAAGTGGCATGTCAGGATGTTTTTTGTGCGCACAGATCAATTATTTAAAACACTTTTCTATAGCGAAGGAGGCAATGGAAGGAAACAGTGTTAGGAAGCAATCACAAAGAAAACAAACGGAGGCATGCACTTCAATGTTACAAGGAGAACACAGAAACATTCAGTAACACAGTGAGCTATATATATATCTACTGGTTTAGATGTAGGTCAGATGTTTGGTGGGCACAGACAGGTGGTTTAGCTAAAAAGCACAGGCACGATGGAAAATACTAGATGGCAACTGAATAACTCTCACAGAACCGCAAGTTCAAGGGTCAAAATTTCCCTGTATATAAGAATATGATTTTTTTAATTATTTTTAATGAACATTTACATTTATTTTTGATCCAACGACCAGACTCGGGGTACTGTGAGCTACTCTGGACCAGTGCAGCGGGGCTGCAGCAGAAGGTGGGGTGGAGGGAGGAAACAAGGGAGGAATGGTGGATACACACTGGACACACAGTCCACAGTTCCGGGGGCTCAGGCCTGGCTCACCTTGAACGTCTTCCTCCCCACCATCACCATCCTCTTCCTCATTGTAGGCCAGCTCGGCCTGCTTGTCGGCCTCATACTCACCAACGTTCCCGTCGTCCCCATTGTAGTCCGCCAGCTTAGAGCCGTGCTGCGGATCTACTGGGGACTCATTCTCATCAAAGAACCGGCCTGCAGGAGGCAGAGAAGGGCCTCGTCAGGAAAGAAGGGAAGCAGCAGCAGTCGTGGTGGGAGGCAATAGGTGTGTGGGGACGGGGAGAAACCAAGTAATAACCAATGCTTGGAGGAGTGAGTGATGGTACACAGAGGATGAGGTTAATACATGGAGATAGGTTTTAATTTTGGGAGACGGGTATTTCTGAGGAGGAAGGCCGTAGATGGACTGAAGCAGCAAAACCATGAAAAAGAAGAAAAAAAAAAAAAGAAAAAAAGAACTGAGCGGTAACTGAAACATCTGTGCAGTCCACTCAATCACACCAACCCAGAGAAACACTTCACCGTTTCTCTTCGTCGCTTCGGTTCATTTCTCAGGTTAGAATTGAAATTCTTAAAACTACTTATTCAATCTTCAAATCAGTGAATCACTTGTGCACATAAAAATAATAATAAAATGAATCACTTCTGCAAAGCTTTTGTACATTCATGTAATTGATAATGTACAATTCTTAGATTTTTCCTACACTTGTGTTGATTAAAATGTACTATACTGAATAGTCTCAACCTACACAACATATAAGCATAAGTTTATCACGACTCTTTAGATGCAATATGCTTGAACAAGTTGCCATAATATGTCAAGCATATTTCTGAGACTTTGTTTTTCTAAATCTTTCCTGATTTTTTTTTTTTTTTTTTTTACATTGCTCCCTGGTGAATCCCGACTTTCTCCAAAGTCGGCAAATGTATGAACTATTACATCCACCAATGATCAACCAGTTTTCTGAAAGCTAGATATCATGAACCGTTCCAAGTATATGGTGTATATTGCCAGAGCACAACACAATGTTACATTTCTGACAACAGAAGGTGGAGGGTTTGGACGGGGCCAACGACCAGAGGGAAGAAGAGGAGGAGGAGGAGGAGGAGTGAGGCTGTGGCGGAGAAGTAAGGAGGCAAAACGGAAGGAGGGGCCGAGGACATTATGCCAGTTTCCATCGCTCTATCATCATCAGGTAATGATGCCGATGGAGTTCCTCACTCTACTCCTCATTCCTTAACCCCATTTGGTAATTATTCTCAGCATGGAGATGGAAAGTATGTGATCACCAGCCACATACACAGATGACCCCTTTTGGCTGCCATGGATGCAGCATGTGATGACTTCACAGCAGATCCCTGAAAGTATTGTTTCAAGGATCTGAAAGAAATTAGACTTTTATTTGTAAAAAAAAAATAAATAATTTTTTATTATTTATTTAAATAATAAAATAAATAATTTTATTTATTTGAGCTGCTGACTAGAGCAGCTCAAGTTTTAGGCATGTCCAAAGCTAAGTAAATAAATAATGAGGTCCAGCTTTTTCAGATTGCCTTCACACCTTTTTTTTTTTTTTTTAAGAGAAAAAGCACCTAGGTGCTACAGACTTTGGTTTCCTTTACAAGACTGAAAAGATCGCTGGCAGAGGCACAAGGGAGATAAAGGAGAAATCAATTTAAAAAGGAGGAGGAGGACGAGGAGGAGGAGGAGAAAGAATCAAAGGCAGCAGAGTAAAGCAGAAGCCAGGCACCTGAAAAAGATAATCTGGCAGCCGGATGTGTGTTATTTGTCTCCTCTTTTCTGTAATTCAGGGCTCTCTCAACTCCCTGATTCTACTCCAACTCATGTTCCTAAAATGACTCAGATATCCGCTGAGCAAGTGGCAAAAATCACACAAATGGCACCACGGAAAATTGGATCCTGATCTGGAGTGAGTGAGGACAAAGACAAGTCGCAAGAATCCCTAATGCCATGATTATGTGCCCTTTAAGACAGAACACATCCCAAACCACCTCCCCCGCCGCCATTTTTTAATATTCGCAAAATGAAACTCACTTTGGCGGTGGTGCAGCTGCTCTGCAGGGACTTGGTCTTTAGCGCGTTGCAGCTGGATGGGCTTGGGCACCTGGGCGTTATCGTGAGGCAGAGGAATCATCTTCAAATGTTTGCCGTCAGCTTGAAGGTCGGAGGGAAAACAAAACTAATCATAACTCCTTCACAAGTCATCACCAAGAGTTGCATTTCGAGAATTTTATTTTTTCACAAAAGCACAATTTTATATCACGTGAATTCTTTAAATACTTGTTTTTTTTTCTTTTTTCTTTTTTTTTTTTTTTAAAGATTCACGCGCTGCAGACTCAGACGGTACCTGGGTTTTGTCTTTGCTGTTCTCCCAGCTCGTCTGCCTTGATCCCTGCCTTGTTATCTTCTTCAAACACTATTGGCTTGTCTCCCTGTTTGATGATGACCGGAGGTGCGAGCCCCCCTGCTCGGCCCTCTAGCCGGTCCTGCTGGAGCCTGGGCTGGTCCAGCAGCATGCCTTGACCTCCGGGACCGTCGGCTGCTTCCAGGCCGGGACCAGCACCAGCTGCCGCTCCGACATCAGGCGCCTCGTTCTGCTTCTGAGTGATGGCGGGCTTCTTCAAGGCTTTAAATTAAAAAAAAAAAAAAGATAAAGTGTTTATGGTACAACATTTAACCCAATAAAGTGGTTTCACCCACTTTTATGTTTGTTATTCTCATAACAATTTGAACAGGGCAGTAAATTTTATGAGATAAAAAAAAAAGAAACTTTAAATGTATTGATAACTGTTTAGCTTTACTGTGCAATCAATAGACTCCTAATGAGTTGGTCCAACAATATGGCACCGTCATAATATAAACAGTTAGAGTGTTTGATTTGCAAAACATAAATTTGTCTCCAATGTTCAGAATTAATGCTTACCAAACTGAACTTCATCCATTTTTCCCACCTCGCTGTCTTCAATTCCAGGCATGCCAGCATCGCTGCCGGGTTTGCCCATTTCTTCTGCAACAAAGGAATGAGATGAAATAAAAGAAAATAAAAAATAAAAACGTATTTAATTATTTTTAACCAATCAGTATATGCAACAGGTGCACAGCAATCTAAGTACCTGGAAAAGATTTTAGATTTTTGCCTGTAACAAGACTATAGATGATTAGATGTATAATGGGATGCTTAACTTACCTTTTATCTCTGAGTGCCTGTCATGTTGGTGAGTGGCCACAGTGTGGCGCTCTCCAGTCGCATCCACACCTCCTGCTTCCCCTGCATGCTTTCCTGCCCCCACATTGCCCTGGCCACCGACCACAGACTAGATTACAGAGAGATAAACAAGAGACGGGAACAAGTGTAAGCCTGAGGGAAACACGGAAGGGCACCAAATGGAAAGTTTGAGCTGAGTAGAAATACGAGGAAACTAAGTATTCAAATTATTTGGAAATGTTCTAGCAATAAAAAAAACAAACAAAAAAAAACAAGAGCAATAAATAAATACTACGTTGCTGAGTAAATTAAGAATGCTACATGGAGTCAGGACCTTCCTATATAAAACTTTAAGGTTTCAATTCTTTTACATATTCCAGTTTTCAGGGTTCTACAAACTTAATGCTCATTTAAAAACATTAAACAAAAGGTTCACCATTAAATACAGAGGTTCAGGTTTTATATATGGGACTGGCATGAACAGAGACTGAGAGGAAGGCAGGAAATAATGGGCATAAATTAGTAAGAAAATAAAGTAAAGACGCAATGAAAGTGAGAAAGGAAGGGAACAAGAAAGGAGGTATGGCATTTAAAGAAAAGAAGAGCAAGGCAGGAAAAGGAAAGTACAAAAGCAAGATAGGAAAGAAAGACAATAATGGAAAGGAGGTAGGACACGAGAAAAGTAAGAATGAGGGAAAGAACTAAAAAAGGAAAAACAAGGAAGGACTCAAGAGTGGAAGAGAATACAGAACACAAGAAAAAAAGAAAGAAAGCAAAAAAGAAAAGAAGGAAAGACAAAAACGGGGAAGAAAGGAAAGATACACCCCAAAAATGGAAAATACTTAATTCAAATTCCAGACTTTTTACGACAACATAGAAAAGCAGGATTACCAGAATAGCTGAAATGTTGTTAATCAAGGTTTACTAAAACTAACCAGTCTCAGCCTTGACACTTCTTTCTCCAGGGCTTTATTTGCTTCTTCATACTCGCCCTTGAGCTGTGCAATCTGACGCCCACACTGCAAACTGGAAAACACACACACACACACGTTTGTTTTGCTATCTTTGTAGGGACTTTCCATTGACTCCCATTCATTTCTACAGCCTAAACCTTACCTTTACCCTTTTCCTAACCCTAACCCTAACTCTGACCCAAAAACAGGGTTTCCCCTCGTGGGGACCAGGCTCAGGTCCCCACGAGGAGCGACTGGTCCCCACAACGTAGCATATGTCAGGAAAATCGTCCCCACAAGGTATTACAAACAAACGCACACACACACACACACACACACACACACACACACACACACACACACACACACACACACACACACACACACACTTCTACATTATATCCACGTCATTCTGGATAATTTCAGCATGCTATGAAACTGATTTCATACAAAAACAAAACAAGGCCAGGTTAACATTGTCTAGGTGAATTATCCAAATAAAAACGAGGGGAAAAAGGAGAAGCTCATATTTATATTGCTACACTGAATGCAAACAATGTGACTGGGATTGCAAATACAATTTTCATGGAATTAAATTTGTTTCACACAGTACAGAGGTTTTCACTGCTATATTAGCTAAACTGTTACTAATTTAGCCCATTACATACCAACCTTTGACACGAGGAGCCATTACATCTAAGTATCATGATACTAAAGCTGTTCGGCATGCTTTTGAAGCATAATATGATTAAAAACTTCTTTTTTTCAAAAAGAGGCAAGCTGTTTCCTGCAATTTATTTAAGTTGCATTAAAAAAAGACACAAAAACAGGTAGTCACCGAAGCAGATAATATGAAGTGAATCAAATACCTCTCATACTCCAGCTTTCTCTCCAGACTAGTGCTATTTTTCTTCACTTCTCTCAGCTGCTCTTCTTGCTTCATGAACTCTTGCTTCAGCTCCGTCAGCTGCTCTGTTTGCAGCGACACCACCATGCAAACACAATCAAGTTGGAAAGGGGTAAATTTCTAATTAGACCTGCAACAAACATCAGCGTCAGCTCGACAGCGCCCTCTGCTGGTCTGGTCTTACCTCTAAGTCTCTGTACCTCGGCCATTTGGGACGTGACGTCGGTTTGCAACTTCACCTGTGGCAAAAGGAAAAGAAATAAAAAAGTATATCCAGGAATTAGGGAAGGTGTTACATTTTGACAGCAAGAACTTGTCCAAACAAAAAGCTTACGAGGCAGAAACCCTCAGGACTCAACAGGTTAAACAGGTGAAAGCAAGACGAGCAGGTTTGTCTTGAATGTCTTGTACTGAACATGAGCCGCACTTGGTTCTTTGAGAGGAAATACATTATTCCAAAAACCTGGACACTAACTGTTTAGTCTTATTTAATGACTTACCAGATTTACAAGCATAAACTAGACATTAAATTACTTTTAAGAGGCACGTAATAAAGAACTTAATTAGAAAAAGGGAACCAGCTGAACAATAACTTTCAATAAATACGTCACTTGATTACTGTAACTGCAGGCCTCTCGCTTTATCAACTTCTGTGAAAACAAAGGTGGGATGTTTACATAGGAAAAAGTGGAACGTTAGTCAATGCAAACTTCCAGCTTAATTACAGAAACACTGCTGTGACCTGGAGCTCCGTCTCCTCTCCATGTAATGAGATTATTTGAAGCGCATCTCCTTTAACGTAAATTTCTTACAGTACCAATTGGGTTTCTAGACGAGTTTTTAAAATGTAGGGAAACATATGTAGTTTGGTTTAAAACAGCGTACGGGATAGAAAAATGATCAGAAAACAAAACAGATCTCTTAAATTTGTGGATAGTTTCCATTTGTTAGAAATTATACTTCTCTGGTCACCAGGGCTGTGCGCATAGCAGCCTCATTAAAGAAGCTGGGAAGATCTGCTATTTGCAGTAGCCAAGGACAACTTAAACGCAAATATTGACTTTAGTCTAGTCTGAAAGGTGTTTCCGCCTAAACCATCTGGTTCTTGTGTCTTCAGATGCTCACATTTAGTTAGCAGCAAAAACGACCAGCTCTAACTTTCCATACAGACTGTAAAGTGGCACAGAATATTACAGTCAGATAAATAGTGGTTTGACAACATCCTCAAACCACACAATGAACATACTGTACATGATCTGAGCAACTCTGTGGCTTTCTGATAGAAATCAGCAAAGTATCCCGGTTTACCGGTTGAAGACAACTTTCACCTCCATCTGTGAAATTAAAGTGTCCAACTTGCGAACCATGGATGATGTGTGGTTGACTAACAAAAGAGCAACAATTCATATTTTCCTGAACACTTTGTGGATGGCATTATGCCAACACAGTCAGGAAGCAAAAACTAATATGGAGTGATATAATTCACTTATGGCTTCCACAATCCTTTCCACACAGAGAGAGACTCCATGAGATACTTTCATAAATGCTGGGCTTGAGGACGCCAAGCATTTAAGCGTGCAACGTGGTGATTATATAGGAAAAACATCGGGTGAAGCAGATCTCGGGAGACGGCGGATAAGGCGGTGCAACAGTGAGACTGAGTGAGATCCTAATCAAGGGCAAGTTTGTACAGACTTTTTTCTAAGCAACATCACGGAGATATTATGAAGCTGCAAATTGGTGTTGCTGCTGCGTGCGGCAGAATCCGAACGTCAGCCGAAAGGAGTTACAGGAGAAGCGTGAAGTCAGCCGTAGAGAACAGGACAGGCTGAACGTGTGTGATTCCCCTCTCGGCTTTGAAGGTTATCCTTTCACGATGTTTCCTCTACTCTCACCTCCAAGTGTGGACACAGCATCTCTGTGATCCAGGAGGTCAAAGAGATACTGCTGTGCATGTGTACCTGTTTCTGTAAACTATGTTCTACAAGTATATAATCACAGGTCATGACCTAAGATTTACTTTCAGAATATAATTAGGATTCTGTGTCGCTTTTAGAAGCATTTAATAAAAAATAAAAAAAAACCACAATGACAGCCTTTTGTTCTGAGTAACACACAACATTTCCATAAACCAACACTATTTTACTGTGGTCTGGTTCCCTGGCTTTTCCTGAAATAGATTTACCACTGCGATTACCTCTGGCATAAATATTTATTCATCCTTTTACTATTAATCAAACTGCATCTTCACTCTCTCTGTGGACAGTTCTTTGGCGAGATCTCTGGTACACGTGTCACGACAGTCAGAGTGGATCAAACAAAGCCACAATCCAAGTTTACCTTCTCATCTGAACACTTCTTGATGGCCCCCTCTCTGGCCTGGAGCTTGCCCTCCAGCACGCTGTAGTCTCCATCCTTCTGGTCGATCTGTTTCTTGTGCGTGTCCACCTGCACGATCAGCTCCGAGTTGCGCTTCTCCAGGCGGCTCCGCGCCGCGTCCGAGCGCTTCACCTGCGTCTGTATCTCCGCCAGTTCGTCCAGCAGATGTCCGTGCTTGCTGGACACCGTCCAGTAGTTGAAAGCCAGCACGCCGATGATGACCATCAGGAAGACGAGGATGAAGGACGGCATGCGGCCTCCTCGTCGGTTTGCACCAAACCCAATCATTTCAAACACATGCACTCTGAAAAGCCTAACGTCACTACAGGTCGCTACCGCAGCTCGGAGTGTGTTATCCCGATGTAAAACACATCTGTGTACGTGACATGCCGTCGGAAACAAACGCTACAAACCCATATACACACACGCGCGCACACACACAGTCACAAACGATGAAGGCTTTTCACATTTCTACGCGTATTTACTCTCCGTCCCCTTCCGCACACTCGGCATCTTCTCTGTGAACTACGCCCGCGGGGACGTGGCCTGTGAAACACCAGATGGGACTCTACGTGGACTGCAACGAGGCGCCGTGGCAGGGGGCTGCGAGAACACCATACACCACACTGCTCCTGCTAACTGTCTCCTTTAGCCAGGGCCACCGTCATTGTTTTTTCTGGTAAATCACGGCACGTACTGAGCGTTTTGGAGCCCCTCGGATTGTAAACTCGCAGTTTTGTACGGAAGGTCCCACGGAGATCCTGGTTTCTGACCCGACGTCGGCGTTAGCTCATATCAAAGTAAAGCTAATATCTTGACACTAGCTAGCGCTGCAGCCACATATATGCCAGAGAAGCACCAGCTACTGTCGGAGAAAATACTCTTTTCTTTCTTAAACCTTAAACAAAACCATCGCATAGCAACTAAACGCATTTAACAATACAACTCGGGCGAAACCTTTCAATCTATCTCACTATTCTTTGCCTACCAAACATCCTATGTTAGGATTAAAGTTAGCTGGAGGTATTTCCCACAATTTCCGGTTAATTTCACAATAAGAGTCCTTAATTATAAATTAACTACAAAGAGGTTTCCCCCATACAAGGGGCATGATCAAAAGTATTCCAAAATATATTACTGATTTTCTTCCTTTTTCTTTTTCTTGTTTTTACTATTATCTTCTTGTTTGTATGCCCAAAGAATACAAACCGGCTCATAATATAAAAGTTTAGGTTGTGGGTCAGGGTTTTGGGAACGTAATATGGGGAACAGTGAGTTATATAGTCCAGAGCATTTTGCACTGGAAGGTTCTGAATTTTCCCTTTTTGGGACAGTAAAGGGTATTTCTAATATGTCATTGCAGTAATTTGAAAATGCACAAAAAGATATCTTATGTAATAATTTAAATGTTTTTGAAGGATATCTAACAGTGAGATAACTTTACCCTGGACAGGCTACCAGTTCATTCAGTATTTAAAAATATAAGAATTAACTACAAGTTCCACATGTCAATTTCTAAGTTAGCTTATATACCATGCTAAATAAAACCTGTCACTGCATTGTAGTTACAGTGTGTACAGTTTATATATTTGGTCAAATTGCTAATATTTACACTATTAAATATACTGTATACTTACAGGTGCTGGTCATAAAATTAGAATATTGTGATAAAGTTCATTATTTTCCATAATGTCATGATAAAAATTAAATTGTCATATATTTTAGATTCATTGCACACCAACTGAAATATTTCAGGTCTTTTATTGTTTTAATTTTGATGATTTTGGCAAACAGCTCATGAAAACCCAAAATCCCTGTCTCAAAAAATTAGAATATTATGAAAAGGTTCTCTGAACGAGCAATAAAAATAATCATCTGAATCAACAAAGTAACTCTAAACACCTGAAAACTCCTGAGGCCTTTAAAAACTCCCAACCTGGTTCATTACTCAAAACCGCAATCATGGGTCAGACTGCTGACCTGACTGCTGTCCAGAAGGCCATCACTGACATCCTCAAGCAAGAGGGTGAGAAACGGAAAGAAATTTCCTTCTCCCCAGTCTTCCTCCAGAGTCTGGCACTTTGATTTCCGAATGACATGCAAAGTTTGCTTTCATCCGAAAAAAGTACTTTGGACCACTGAACAACAGTGGTCCAAAGTGCTGCTTCTCTGTAGCCCAGGTCAGGCGCTTCTGCCGCTGTTTCTGGTTCAAAAGTGGCTTGACCTTTGACCTGGGGAATGCGGCACCTGTAGCCCATTTCCTGCACATGCCTGTGCACAGTGACTCTGGATGTTTCTACTCCAGACTCAGTCCACTGCTTCCCCCAAGGTCTGGAATCGGCCCTTCTCCACAATCTTCCTCAGGGTCCGGTCACCTCTTCTCGTTGTGTAGCGTTTTCTGCCACACTTTTTCCTTCCTACTGACTTCCCACTGAGGTGCCTTGATATAACACTCTGCAAACAGCCGATTCGTTCAGAAATTTCTTTCCGTTTCTCACCCTCTTGCTTGAGGATGTCAGTGATGGCCTTCTGGACAGCAGTCAGGTCAGCAATCTGACCCATGATTGCGGTTTTGAGTAATGAACCAGGCTGGGAGTTTTGAAAGGCCTCAGGAATCTTTTTCAGGTGTTTAGAGTTACTTTGTTGATTCAGATGATTATTTTTATTGCTCGTTCAGAGAACCTTTTCATAATATTCTAATTTTTTGAGACAGGGATTTTGGGTTTTCAAGAGCTGTTTGCCAAAATCATCAAAATTAAAACAATAAAAGACCTGAAATATTTCAGTTGGTGTGCAATGAATCTAAAATATATGACAATTTAATTTTTATCATGACATTATGGAAAATAATGAACTTTATCACAATATTCTAATTTTATGACCAGCACCTGTATTTAATATTTATTTATACATTTTATTTTGCTTATGGTTATGTTTGTATTTACTAATATCTAACACTTTTGATGGAGTATCATGTCAACAAATAAGCAATTTCCCCTTGGAGATCTATTCTATTCTATTCTATTAGAATTCCTACAGTTTTCATCCCTACAATTCACAAGTTTTTATAATTTGTAAAAGAAAAACATAGGATAATTACATCAGTGTACAAAGACAGAAAGAGAAAAAAGAGATTTCTGTAAGCAAAAAAAGACTCAGCCAAAACTAAAAATGCATATTTTATTGTAACACTGATAAGAATTGTAGCACAATGAGGTAAGTTAAATAATCAACATTTGTGATGTTTTTGAACCACAAAATATTCACCACCTTATCAGAAATATTTCCACAAGTCAGCAAACAATGGCCAGCAGTGTCCGTCCTGTCAGTTCAGTTCACAGTTTTGTACAGACACATTTGTTTCTCATGAGGACAAGACGAATACAGACAACAGATATTTTTCTCTGCGTGTCTGTCACGGATCCAGGCTTACCAGCTGGGTTATTAGTTTCTTTTCATAAGGAGATGAAATTCAGTAGAAAAGGTCCCCTGAGGGAGAAGAACATTCTTTTATTTGTTTCGGATGAAAAAAAAAAAAAAAAAAAAAAAAAAGCCACTACAGACACTGGCAGGCTCTGACGGAGTTTGCTACCATTTTTGCTGATGACTTGGCATGGTCTCACAGGGCACTATGAGCAGCATAGGAGCACTTCAGATGCTTTGTACTGCAGCCACACTGAGCAAACAATGATCCCATAACGTCTGGAGAGTTATTAATTACTCCGCAGACATCTGCCACACAGGGCGGCAACATCAGCACACTGGAATGCCCTCAGAGTCTTGATCCGAGTGGTCAGAGAATGGTTTCTCTGCACTCAAGGCCTTGTTCAGAGGATGGGGAGCCCTGTGGGTCAGTTGAAGAGCTGGTTTTCTGTGGGTGATGTTTTGAGCGGCACATGGACGGGGACGGGGAGGAACTCAAAGCACCGCAGCTCTGAAGATGTATGTCCTCGTGGTCCCGTTTTCTTGGACTGCCAATGATGCGCTGGGTCATTACCTAGCAACAAACAACAACAAAGAGAGAGAGAGGCTTTGGTAAGCTGTTTATGCTTCTGCTGCAATTGCCTCCATGAAGAAAACTAAGTTTAAAACCTTAATGTGTTGGGGGAACTAAAGTCTCACAAGACCTTCAATCATACAACTGACTTTAATTTAAAACAAACAGAAAACCTCCACAGCAAAACCAGCTCAAACCCACAGAAAAACCAGCTCACAGATCTTTGGAGGTCACTTAAAATAGTACTGTATGTGTAGTCAAAGTAAGAAGGTCATGGATTACAATCCAGGATGGAGTTTGGATGTACCTGCTATGACTACACTGATATTTTCTGGAAAATAAATATTTTATATATATATATATATGTTATATATATATATATATATATATATATATATATATATATATATATATATATATATATATATATATATAGTTCTTAATGATGCAAGTGAGTTACTATGAAAGGTTATCCTTATGGCTCTTTTGAATGGGGATTTCAAAGTTATTAATTCCTTGTTTAATAAATGTGTATGTTAATCTGATTTAGTTTAATTATTTAGTTTTAGTTAATCAATAGTGAGAAGACATAGCTGAATAGTAGAAAATAACCTTTTTGAATATCAACTCCTTTTACGTCTTAATTGTCGATTTCCCTGTCAGATTCAGTTAAATTCTGAATCCTCAGAGGTAGAGAAAACTCTCCTCATGATTTATTTTAGAATATTATTCTGTATTCATTTAACAATAATGCCATCAAACCTCGCTTTGCACATATTACTGGTATATGTTACCTGATCTATGACATTGGCACTGAAGATGGCCTCTTCCATGTGTTTCTCGTCTGACTTGATCACACACTTGATGTTGTTGACGACCTGCTGGACTTCTGGAGGTAGACTGCTGCTGCTGGAGTGCTCCAAGAATTTGGCCACTAATATTTTTGTGTCTTTGTACATCTTAAGGTCAGCCAGTGAGTGCGGGCGCTCATGGGAGGGGTGCGTGTGAAGGGATCGAGGTTTAAGGTGGATGTCCACTTTCCTGCCCTCCTTCTGCTGCTGCTGCTTTGTGACAGCTACATGGCCCGGCTTCGCTCCGACTACTTCTGATGAAACATCTCTTGGCTCTGAGGAGGAAATCATGCAAAAACTTTTAAAGCACAGAAAATGACTGTAACTTTTAATATTGAAGGTCAAATCCTGTAGAGTTTGTTACATTGAATCAAGTAACGTAGCAGAGAAAAGGTTAATGAAGCTGACTTGTACTAAAAAAAAGGCATAAGCAGTGGTTTTTTTATTATTATTATTTCAATTCTTTTTTCTACATAAAGCAGAAAAAAATATATGCCACAAATCAATTTCCTTTTATTCTTTTATAAAACAAAGCAAAAATCATAAGACGTCCAAATTTAAAGAGCATGAATGTCATTTCAACAGTAGATATATAAAACATTTGGACTCTCTTACCCTGTTCTGGAGAAGTACGAGCTGAGCCTGCAGCAGCTGGGTTATTTCCAGTGGTGCAGGCACAGGTCTGTCCTGCAGGGGGAAACAAAAAACTTTACTATGAGCCTCAATTCAGAGCTAACTGATCACTTTACTGATTTCTCCTCTAAACGTCCTTTAAAATATTTTCTGCACGTACTTCCTGTTGTGGTGGAGCAGGAGATGGGGTCACTGGTGGAACGGACGATGCGTGCCAGTTTGCGATACCTTCTGGCTGCTCTGAGCGCGCGAGGCCTCTCGGAGGGTGACTGGCCGCTCTGAGCTGAGGTAGAGGGGGGCTGTGACGAGGAGGAGGGTGACCAAACACTGAAGCACAGCCTGGGGCCTCGTGGCCGGATGGGGGGAGAGGGAGAAGGAGAGGGAGCCAAAGGGCTGATGGCAGAAGTTCCACCAGAGGAGGCCACTGAGGTGGGGGAACAAGGCTGCGGCGGTGGCGGGATAGTTACAGGTAAGGTGAGCTTCCTGCTCATCATTCTCGCTTTGATCAAGGAATGTGTCTGGGCCTTTGGTGGCTCCTCTGGTAAATGTTTGGCTGAGGCCAGCTCGTCACAAATGTGCATTGCGGCCCTCAGTTCCTCGCAGGGATGCGTGTTCTCCGCAGAATACTCCTGGTCCAGGTTGCTAAAGTTTTCCGAGGACCAATCCGGTGAGCGTTCCAGGGAGTCCTGGGTGTGTGAGGACTCGCTGAATCCCGTGTCGCTAGGGCGCGCGTCGGTGTGAGGCATGCCGCGGTGGCAACGGGTAGAGAGACGCGTGCAGAGTTCAAGGCTGGTGCAGCTTCCGTCAGTGGGGGCAGTCTGCAGGGTGCCAAACGGAGACGAGTCGGAGCCCTGCACCTCCAGGGAGCACAGGTCCTCTGAAGAGCAGGTCTGGTCCTGGTCAGCAACCTCAGACACCATCAGTGATGCACTGTCAACTGAGGCTGACATTTTCATACAGTACAAGTAAAAAAGATTAGCCACAACATGACTTAAAAGCCTTTGTAATTATTGCTCTCTTCTGCCATTTTTTTAATGGAATATTAAAAAATACTTAAATTTAATAATAATCCAATCCAAAGCATGCATAAAAATGATTGAAAATAATTTTTTTTATTAAACAATAAAAATGATAAATAAATAATTTAATTAATGATTTAAACGTGTGTATATATGAAGTTATAATTAATGAAACAATTATAAAAGGAAAAGAAAAAAAGATCAAACATAAATGACAAACTGAAAAGAAATTAAAATTGCTTAATAGTATTAACAATGAGATCACGTTTCACATAAAATTAAATAAAATTAAATTCAACCAGGTATTTTGTCAGTCTTAGTTCTGTGGAGATGTTACCCTGTGTGCTGAATCCTGCTGTGGTATTTCTGTCACACAGACTGGACTCAGTGGCCTGTTGCTCGATACTGGTGGTGACCTGGAAAAAAGCAAAATCATTAGTTGAAAAACGCCGCAGACGTTTCATATAAGCAGAGATGCAGAACTTTGTTTCGATTGAGCTGTGAAGCACCTAACCCGCAATACTACTGCCTGGCCTGTAGGGGGCTGTGTTACTCTGTCACACGCTAACGAACGTTCATTTCTCATTTTAAAGGAAAGTTCAGGAAAAATAACAGCTTTGTATATAGAGCTACATGACAACAGCTTTATTTAAAAAACCTTAAGTAGCCGGACTGATTTTAGCATGTTTGCTTTTTTATCATTATACCCTGAAGATGTCACGTACCCTGCTGCTGCTTATGTATTTCTATTTCAGACAAATTATCCTACTTTTGATTCCCAAACCAGATTTCCATTATAGTTGCTTTTGACTTAACTTGTACATGCAACCAAATAATGGAATAAAATCTTTTGGTACTGAATTACAAAAACATTATAAAGGAAGATTAATTTGTTAAATATCAGACAAACCACATAAGTTAGTTACACGCTTTTTCCGTTTGAGTCATTTAAACACATAGGTTGTGCACCCATTTTTTAAAAAACAAAAAAAACAAATTCATTTCATACCTAATGGAAAAATACTTTATTATGAATAACAGTTTATCTGTAATGTATTAACATATTACAAGAGAAGTCTATATTTGCTTATTTGAATGTGTACATAAGGGGAAAAAAATAAATCCTGAAAAATATTTATTCTCTAGGAAAGAGCCGAGTTGTGGGTTTTGCTACTTGTTTGTTTTCAGTGTAGACAGTAGCTTGAAGGCAGAGTTGTATGTGCATCTCTCACCTGGCTGGCCGGGGTGTGGCCCACCACAGACTCATACGGTGGAGGGAGGTCAGTTGGATAAAGGGTTCCCGGGCTATTTATGGGCACCCCATAGATGGCGCTGAAGGGGGAGTGTGGAAAGTCCAGATGCAGGCCTCTGCCAAGGAGGTAAAACAGAAACAAGCAACAGATAAAAGTCTTACAGACGAATAAAAAACCGGATGCAGAGATAATGGATAATACGCAAAGTCGGTCTCACGCTAGTAAGCATTTAACTGGCCTGATAAACGTGAATATTGGTCAAAACAGGAGCATCTATTGAACATAAAGAACTAAAGGGTGAAAGACATCCTCTTGTCTGAAACACTCAAATCCAGGCAATATATATCATTGCCCCGTTCAGTGTACACCACCTCTGTTTTATATGGAGCCAATTAAGAATAAGCAGCCAAGCGTGCCGTTATATCTTTTAATTACAACCCTATTCTCAGCTAAAGCGGCAGAGCATGAAATACAGCCTGAGTTTCCTCCAACCATCTGAGCCGTTATGATGTCATGACACATCCCTGGCCTTCAGTAGGGACACCATAAATGCTTCGTCTGCCTTGTAGATATTTATGGCATAATTGACAAATAGATGTGGCTTTCAGCCAAATAGCATCAGCTGTGGCATTCTAGCTCATAAGACTGAGGAAAATGGGGGGAGTTATAAGGAGGAAGGGTCATCTAATCATCCAGAGCAGCTTAATAGGGGGAAATGCTCCAGCTCTCCAGTGGTCAGAGTGATTGTCACACTGCGATAAGAAATGTATAAATACTGTTTAAAGTCGGGATTTTAAAGACTTAAATGCTGATTATGATTCCTATTTAAGAATTACAACATTGGAAATGGTAAGATTAAGAATATTGTTCTAGCTCTCTCGGTGAGCGATTAATTATTTATATTTTGATTTAAGGTAACAATGAGAGAGCTGAAGGTATTTTATACCAAACTCAAATTTATTGCATTGATGGTGTTTTAAGATGACTTAGCACATTCTATTAGAGTTTAGCAAAGCTAATGCAGCTGCAATTACAAAAGCAGCAGTGTCTGCGTGTATTAAATCAGGAAAGTAAATCTACCTCAACGCTGATTTCCTAAAGCTTGCCAGCATTTTAAAATCTAAAAAAAAAAAAAAAAAAAAACACAGAGAAGGAAAGGTCTAACGGATACAATGTTTTTGACAACCTCAAAAATCTGCTAAACCGTTTGTGTATATAGACCACTTTGCATAGTAAATATGGCTGCATATCATGTATTTTAAAATATAAATACTCATTGGAAATTTATTGCAACATTTAAAGAAACCTGGATACACTTATGTTGTAATTTACTTAGTTTTATCCAGCTGGTGTTGTATTTTTAAAGTATAACTTATTTGTCCATATATTTTTTTAAGCTCCAAAGCACTCCTTTTGTTGCGATTTTAGTTTTATAAGAAGACAAACGTTTGGACTCTTGACTGTAGGGGAAGAGTTTAAGCATTTGGATTCATTTATTGCAGAGCCTGGCTGTTTTAAAACAGTGATTCAGCAGCACCCTGCAGAACAAAATGCTGCATCCATAGCAAGACAATTTGTGCCAAAACCTTTTTCTCACTCACCATATAGCAGGCTTCCTTCACAGAAGAGGAAATTCAAACCAGGCTATGCGTATAAATGAAGTCCAATTAAATCACTGATACAGACATTTGCAACTCTGATGAACATCTACTGTCCTTGTCTTCTTAAATCCTGAGCATGTGGGATCTATGTTTATCCACGATGAATAATGCATTTTAATCTGGCAGAAAATAGGAGATGTTTTTTTGTAATCTCTATATTTTAGCCTATATTAAATAAACTAAGACCTGCATGGCATTACTGGATCTTGGTCATGTGTTCTCTCCTTTTCATATTGAAGTTAGTCCCAGCATATAATTATGCCAAAGCTGAAAGAGGTCTAAAACCTCACAGCCATTCAATATTGAGATTTTTCAGGATTTTCTTAATCTTTAATGACATTATAACAGCTGATGTATATAGAGACAGCCATGTTTCTATATTTACTTTTGTAGGACTCAATTTCCACTCATGTTTACCGCAATCATTATTTGTTTCCAAATGGTTCTTCAGGAGTTACTGTTTTTTTACTTACGCTTTGGCTTCCCTTTGTTGTTCTCCATCCAGACTCAAATCTCCAGTGTTTTAAAATAATTGCATCCTGCTTTTATTTATATTGAAAGGATGTCTGAGAACTCGGAGGACTCTGTTCACCCCATTTCAACTGAGGTCCTCTATTAAATGTATTAGACTGCTTTTGACTGGTAAACACAATCTTTGCATACATTTTATTTTTAATTGTTATTAGATCATATTTAATTGAGTGGGCAAACAAAGGTAATGTTTACATTACTTTCATTTACTAAGGAATTTGTAGCAAAAAGGCATATCTATTGACTTACTGCTAATCCACAATCTAAAAACTGAACAATCACAGCTTGGCTATTGCTGTTGGGATTTAATCACATTTTTCATACTGGGATAGTGTCTAAATTTCTAAGCCGATAAATTGAAATGTTGCTATTACGCAGCAGAATTATGCTTCTCACCTTTGTCCATCCATTGAGGGGGTGCAGGTGTACTCTGGGGGGTAGTAGGGCGGTGGAGGGATCGGAGGAATGAACTCATCAAAATCCAGGGTCTGATGCAGGATGGTACCATGGGGGGTCATACACTCAGCGTTTAAGGCTCGGGCTCTGTGCGGCATGAACTGAAACGCAACATAAAAAGAACCATCAGCAGGCGTTTGTTACATAACTTATTACATCCTTAGGTTTGTTTTTTGTTTTTCTTGGTGACTTTACTTAACAGACTCCGCAAAGTGAAATGATGAGCCTACAATTACATTTATATTCACATCTATTATTTTGGTTACTGATAAAGTTTGTTAAAGAAACTAAAAGGAGGTTTTGTGATGTAAACCTTTTATGCTCATCTGCCTTTCATTTCTGTATTTACTTTATTTCTAAGCATCTTATGGTATAGTGGGGGTACTGTCGGCTCCAGCTTAGTTAGGCTGTCATGGATTCTTTGAAAATATTCAAGGATTCAAATATTGAAACATTTAAGGTGATCAGCATTATAATTCAGATGCTACGTAGAGCATCTATTGGACAATAATGCAAAATGTAGGTCAGTATAGCAAAAAAATGGTGCAACTGCTGTTGCACCACTTCGTAACAAAAAATGTTGTTTATGTGGATTCAAACATGAAGAGATTATGTTCAATCTGAACCATCATCACTAGCACATTTTGCAACTTAATTTGCTATCGTGTTAGGACAAAGTAAGTTACTTTTTACTGTGATGTCACTGCCTTTTCCTCCATACTTAGTAATTTATAATTATATCGGGCTGAAAGTTCAATGCTTTATGCATGTGCTCTCAGACTTCAAATATTATAATTTGCTAAAATGCTACATAAATATGTTAACCTCCCCCGTGTCAGCCACTTCAAGCATTCAGCATGCCGATGTGAGTATATCTTGACCTTTCAACAGACGGTCTGCTTAGCAGAGCATGAGAAAAAGTAAAGTTAGTATCAACCCATTGCTGAGACACTAATTTCTATAGCAGTGAAATGTGTCTGAGGAATAATGACATTTGTGCAGCAGAAGTTTTTGAAATGTCCAAACATCTCCTGGTCACTTGGTTAACCTAGAGATCACATTATAAGATTACTTGTGTGGGAAGGAAATGCTGGAACATTGCTTACTTAAAGAACCACAACATAGATGCACAGCAGTGTACTGGAGCTGATTCAATTCAGTTTAGTTCAGTTAATTTAGAAAGCGCCATTTCAAAACATCATCCTGAGGTACTTTATTAAAAACGTGTTTTCAATTCAGTTATACACACATTCAAAATCCTGGTTATCAAACAATGCATTAAGTTCAATTCATTACCCAGTAGATTGCAGAAATAGAAATACATTTACAGTTAAAAGAATGCAGAAACTTAGTAATGGCCCACATTTCTATATCACTACAGGACATCCTGTTCTGAATTAGGAACTCCTTTACAATATCATTTGCAATTGCTGAATAACATAAAGTGTTCCTGAATACATTTTTATCCCGACTTTTAGTCTGTTTTCTTTATAGTAATGCCTCTGAATCTGTGCTCTGCTGTGACACTTGGTTTCAACATGACAGAGCCCAGAACTCTGGGTTTGTCAGGCTACATTCAAAACAAAGCATGACTAGTGATTTCCAGTCTCTGCAGAATGTTGTCAAACAAAACATGTAGCCACAGGCAGCAATTTAAATATTTAAACTTGTTTAAGCAGGCATAAAATTCCCAGCATAAAATCTGTGGAGGGTTCTTGCATCACAAGCTACAGCAGTTAGCTACATGATGACAACGGCGCTCTACCTGATGAGTTGCGGGTATGTTCGACGATATGAAATAACAGTTGTTGGGATGTTTTTTTTTTTTACCCGCCTTTCCATCCCTCTTACCATCTGCAGTACATCAGTCGACACCATCTGCATGCAGCACATTGCGGTGGCAAGAGCGCACACGATGGTGGAGATGACGTTAAGGGCACAGACGCTGAACAGCAGCTCCTAAAGGAGAACAGATAGAGGAGGAGACTGTTAGAGGAGAAGAAAACAAAAAGGAGAGAGGGAAATTAAGAGACTAAAGGTTAGAGGAATTTGTGGAAAACATCTGGAAAAAATAGGTATGAAAGACCTGATTTCTTTAACTGGCAAAATAAGAAAAAGGATGTCTGTTTTTCTTTTCTTTTCTTTTTTATATATACCCAAATTAGCAGTTAATTAATCTGTAACCACATACTGATGTGCAAGCTGGTGAACCACAAGTCTATCACCATAAAAAAGACCAACAAAACTGACATATTTACATAGCCTGCACAAAAAGAGACATGAACCATTTTTGCTTAAGCTTTAGCTTCCTGGCTGATATCTCAGGATGTTCCACTACACACTGCTTAACTTTTGCTTCCTAATGATATGCATTTTGGGAAGTGTTTACTAGTCCTTCTACAATAATGCACCTCCACACCATGACACTGTCACCCTTAAACTTAACAGCACAATGTTCTCATCCTTGCAAGTTTCCCCCTTTTTCCTTCAAAAGGTCTTTATCAACTAACGCTTCCATTTTAGTTACATCGGACCACATAACTGTGTTCTGATGTCTTTAAGAACTGAAATATTTGTCCTTGCAAACTTTAATTGTTTTGTTTTTTTTGTCGCCTGTGTTGGTATCACTGTTTGACCAGTCTCAAGGTCTTTTGCTTTTGTTCTGGGGTAGAATAGCACATTCATTTCTAGGACACAGAATCCGCCTTCTCCCTGACAGCTGGACACTCCCATGGTCATAATGGTTGTGTATAATTGTTTGAAGAGATGAATGTTGTTCCCCTTTGGCATCTGGCAATTGGTTGAGCCAGACTTGTGGGGGTCCACATTTCTCAGCCTGATGTATTTTCTTTTTCCATTATGTAACAAAGGAGAAGTGCATCTGATGTGTTCTCGTAAACAGGTGTGCCTCCTTTTAGCTAAAATTAACCTTTTAAACGTTTATAGAGCCATAACTTTGGCTTTAGTCTGTTTTCAACTACGAGTGCCCCGGTCTTTAAAACATATCTGGGTTTTGTTTAAATTCACATAAACCTGCCGTAATTTGGAAGAGAAGAATATAAAGAATTGTTCTTTACTGACTGCAAATTGCCGCCAGCATGAGGAACATGAATGCAACATTTTTCCAGAGAATAACTGAATTTCACTCTTACATTTGTGAACAGTCCTCTAAACTAAAACTCACCAGGTGAAACAGAAGATATGCAGTGCACATGATTTTTGGCTCTCATTTATAGTGATATTATGTCCCTCAGATGGCCTTCAAACATTTTCAGTGTCTTCACACTCATGCCCACCCAGTTAAGATTTCAAGTTCCTTTGGGAATACGTGTATTTTTGAAGATTCTTTCTAGAATAACTCACATTGCAAAGCTTTTTTTCACTCCACATCTATAAGTGATTTTGTGTTGGAAGAAAGTCTGGGAGACTTATTGACATTACATCAGTCTGTCTGTCTGGCATTTCACGCCAAGCTGTTAATAACAACTGCTGTTTGGACTGTCACTACTTTCACCTTAAGTTTCAGTTAGTATACTCTCCTCAATTGACAGACTAATAGAGGCTTTAATTTCTATAATGTTAAGTATATCTCACCACACTTATGTACTTTATGGAGCATTAATGCTGACCAAACATTCAGCATCTACAAAGGCAGCTACAATCCCGAGGCTCCGGCTTCAACTGATGTCAAATGCATTACCCTTGGATTTACGTTGACCAGTCAACCCTAATTGCCAAGGACAGGATAGCCGCTCTCACCAAGGGAATGTTACACAGGACCAGTTTTCTTTCCGAACCTATGCCAGAGGTTGAATTGCATTCTTGCGGGGTTACTCTGGCACCTAAACCTTAAATTGCTGAGAGGTTTAAGTACTTTCTCTCACTTCTTCTGAAGCGAAAGAAGAATGAATAAGAGATTTATAGGCAGATAAATACATAGTCTTTAGTGATGCAGACACTGCTGCAGCAGCCAAGAGAGAACTAAGGCGTAATGCAGAGCTCTCAAGGTCCTGGCCAAACGCATAATCTTATTGCCTCATACTATTCACTAAGACGGCTGAAACAAGCAGCAGAAACTATCTTCCTCCGAACAGTGTTAGGGCTCATTCTTACAGATAAGCTAAGGAGACTTAAGCAGAGGTTCTTCTACACCAAAGAGAGACACCTCAGGTGTTGGGCTGCCAATCAAACACTTCCTGAGTGAAGACTTGTGGGCATGTTTAAGCTGGATGAGGCTCTGCAGAGATTCAGGACAGAAAACAAAAATGGGAATGTTTCAGGATAGTTAAGAGAGGTTTGACTGCTGTTCCCCCTGAATCATAATACGGAAAGTGTTCATTTTTAGATCTCTGCACCCATGGTGTGATGATAGGAGGTATGAGTATAGATCTGGATTGGGAGTTGGAATTGTGGAGCCATAGAAATAAAAGAAAATGATTTTTTTTTTCTCATATTGACCTCCTGCCTAATGTGGCTACAACCCCATGGTGACAGACTGAGGGGAGGACTTAATTACTTTTTCACATCACTGATACTCAACTGCTGCCTCTCGAACCGTGAGGTTCTGGACCGAATGTCTCAATTAGTTTTTCCTTCAAAGCGTCTGGAATCACATCACGCTAAAGGTGTCAAATAAGTGAGCCCTGTTCTTTTCCAATCAGTGTGAAGACACTCGTTTTGCAGGCAGTCGTGTTAATTTCCCCCCCATTTGTGAATCGGCTCTTCAGAGCCTCTGAAAGTCCTGAATATCGTTCAGGAAGAGACAGCAGAGATCTATTTTATCAGAAAAAAGAAAAATCTTTCAGAGATTTTCTAACATCTGAAGGATATCCGTGTGATGCTACATCCCATGCGGTTCTAACAGTGTTTTCTGACAGCCAACATCAACTTTTTTTTTTTTGGACATTTTGAGATACAATAGGGCTTCAATTGAATCAAACAGTTCAGACAAGCATCCATAAACCTCAGTAGCCCACCATCTGGGTTCTGCTTCTGTTGTTTTTCTTCCACTGGGCTCTTCCCTGCAACCTGCAAACATGAGTTTTTAAATCTGTTCATTTTTGCTGTTTTGAACGTTAAGTGCTACAAAATTATATTTCTCCCCTGATTTTATCTTTATTACACCGTTACATGTTTCAAATCATAAAACAAATTTGTCAGACAAAATTATCCTTAAGTACAAAAAGTAGATAATGAGGATCTGAAAAAAGTTATTCATTATAGTTCTGATATCATAAAATAACTATGATTATCAATATTTTGGAAAGTTTCAATTAACTTGCCACATGGAGGCCTGTCTCATAAACAGAATTAATAAAGTACTTAAATATAACTTCTCTGACAACATAATGCAGCCTGAAAGATAAAAAAAAAGATGCTACAATCTAAAGCAATTCAATTACAAATGACAAATTGTTGTTTGTCTTCTGCTATTGAAGCCAGCTCACTAAAATTAATCCAAGAGCTCATAATGAATCATCCAGGGTGTCAAAGCAGATCTAAAGCACTGCCAGCCTCATTTGCCTGGGTTAAAATAACGTTTGTGATCCAACAATAAAAAAGAGACCAGGCAGACATAGCCAAAACAACAACAACAAAAACATGTCTTTGTAAAAAAAAATTTAAAAAGTCACTTTAAGCTCAATATTATTTAAGTTTTGTTGCAGGACAAAGATCCAAACGCACCAGCAAACCCACTTCTGAATGGCCTCACTTATTTTTCCACATTGGGACAGATTTGATTGCACAGCTTCTCGCCCTTCATAGTCATCATCTAAAAAATGCTTTTTGTACTGAGATTGTTTTTGTCTGATGTTACAATTAGTTTGATGATCTATAACACGTATTAGTGACAAAAAAAAGTTTGCCTGTAAGTAGGTAAACACTTTTTCAAACCCCCGCACCAACATCAGGAACAGCATGTTCTTATGCTGCATAAAATATCTCATCTACCGTCAGGTGCAACTGCAACAGGACGTGTAATGGGTTTCTTTCACTTCCTCTTACAAGAGGGATAATGTTGTACCTGTTATTTCTCACTTGTCTGGAAAGTGATGTTTTACCATTACACACAATCTTTGGTGCTAGTATCCTGTCTCAGAAACCGACAAGCTGCATGTTTTTAATGGATCATTTCAGTGAAGTACTAATATTGTGCACTGATGAGTTGGTTTTTTTCCCCCAGAAATGAATTCTGGAAAGATGAGAAAATTGCCCAGCAACATAATTTGAACATTGACTGATGTTATAATCATACTTTTTACAAACAGCTTTAAATCTACGCTTAATGAATCATAGATTTAAGAAATACCTTAAAAGAGAGAACATCTGGACCCACACAGATGTGGATAAATAGCGTCTGAAAAAATTATATAAATTTGAAACCCTTCATTTCAGGAGTATAAAACTTCCCACTCTGTTATTAATAATGGTGAATCATACGGTGAATATTTTCATTATTAAAATGGTTTTCATCATGTTTTATCACCTCCAGAGAAAATGATTTTATCCGAGACATCATCAAGTTTAAAAATGGAGAAACTTCAGATGTGGATGCATAATCTGAGATAGATCGATGTTGTCACGCCGTTCCTTTCACTGACGAAAACACTGCGGACGAGAGAGAACAAGCTGGAAATGGTCAGGGGTTTGCCAAAACAGATGGCGATTTGGAAAGGGAAAGCCGGCAGTGCCAAACACGTCGGCTGCCGGTGGGGCAACTGGTCTGGGTTTTTGATGTCATGCAAATTACCTGCCACCCTGGTGATTCTGCATAAAACACCTGAAAATAAATTCATATTTTATTGTAGTAGCATAATCCTGCATTTCTTCAACAGTAAGCTTTTGACAATCGGTGCATGATGCCAATGTACAACAGGGTTCTTCTTGTCCAGTCTTGTTTATCACATTTGAGTTGTTTTGAGCTTGTTGTTTTAAATTATTCTCCTTTCTGAACATTTGGGTAAGTTTAGAAGAGGATCTATTTTCTTCAAGCGGTGTCCTGACTCATGAGGATCTATGTTTGTGTATGCAATAACTAGGATCAATTGGAATGTATGTATGATTGAACTGAAGTGACTGGAAACAACATTTATTATTTGGTGCTACATAAGTAAACTAAATTATATTGTTAAACTATCATGATCTCTTAGATCCAATCAAAACAGAAATGAAAGTTCCACCACTCTCTCTCTAAATAAATATATATACCTGCAATTAGTTATTTCTTAACATAGCTGAACTGCACTTGTCTTTTGACATATTGCATGTTAATTAGCTTCACCTGAGTTAATTTTAATCTAGGTTTGAGAGGACATCAATAATAAGGCATTATAAAACATTCCAGGACAAAAACCAAAGAGAAAGCGCTGAATTTTTTTTTTTCACTAAAGCTGCTTAATATGTGTGCTAACTGAATATTTAACCTCTGAAAAATACTTTGCCCTTAGGTCAACCAGAGTAAGGTTATACATCCGCCTCTTAACAGGAAACCAGAAATTACCTCAATACCACCTCTCACGAATGATTTACAGCCCCAGGCAGAGTAATGAAACGCAAAAAAAGACTGTATGGAAATTAAATACGTCTGTGAAGAATGAATGGCACATATCCCTGGCAATGTGATATGCTTTCATAAATGTAAGACAGCCACTTAAAGAGGAGAGAAGCTGTAGAGAAATGAGACACTAAGTCTACATCGTCTACAGCTTCATCTTGCTTTCATTTAAATCAGATTTCTTCTTTTGTATGCTACAGAAAAGAACAACACTGCAGATGAGTTCATCACAATCAGACGTCTAACAGCGTCTGAAATGGAAATTGACTCCTGGGACTTGCATATGACACCTTCCTCTTAGATATAACTCAATATGTCTGACTGCTCCGGTGCTTAATAAAGCTTTATAGCACCAATTCCCCATTTCTTTAATGAGTTATGACCATAGTGATGAATGTGCTCGATCTTTCCTCCTTTCATAAGCATTTTTCACCCGAAGAAGTCTTTTGATTTGGTTATCAATGTTTTATAATCAATCAGGGGTATAAAATTAATGGATATGATTGTCATTATCCATTAGGGGCAGAGTGCTTCACACTGTATTTTATTCCTGCAGACACCAGGAGAGATAAGATATTCCACCCAGGTCACGAACTGCTAAACTACAGCCAGCCTGAAAACGCAGTGAATACTAAAACATATGCCTTCTGGGAAAAAAAAAAGACATATGCTTTACAACTCCCTCTAATTGGAGACTGAAACTGTCATGTTGTTGAACAAAAACTACACATTAGAAGAAAATATTGGAAAGCATTTTCCCATGAGTCTATCTAGAGAAGTAAAATATTATGACTCTCATGCGTTAAAGTTCAATTTAGCATAATTTTTGTACATTAAAATGTTTATGGTAAATACAAGGTTTTAGGTAGATGATATTTGCAGATCATGACTATTTTTGGTGAAAATCTAAGAAAATGACATTCGATATGCTCAAAATCAAACTTTTCACACTCTGACCAGCCTCGTCTTTTCCAACAGTAATAATTGATGTTTTTTACCCACCATTATCAATTCTCTACGATTCACCTTTGAAACACACACACACAGTTTATTCAACTTTTACTCTTCAATGCTGTTGTTTAATAATTGTTGGCAAATACTGCTACATGTTTTCAAAAATATTGTTTGTTACTATTCTAGATTTGATCGTTAATTAATAGCATGCTCTTAACATCAGTATTTTGACAACATTTTATAACATTTCACAGTTTTTCTCATAAAACATACATCTACCTCCAGGGTCTTTTTACTAATTGAATCTCGATGACTGTGTTTTCAGAGTTGCTCATTCTCTCTAATTGATTTTTTTTCACTTCAAACTTCTAATTCCTCATTGCTTTATTAACAGTAATTGCTTGTTTTATCGCCACGTCCATCTCAGTCACTTTGTTGTTTTGTGCGCTACCTCAGGGCAGCTAAGGCTACAATGTAGCTTACCAAATAAAGTGTGTGAAAGTGTGTGTGAATGGGTGAATGTAGTGTAAAGCAGTTTGGAGTCCTTGGATTTGATAAAAGTACTAAACAAGTACAGTTAATTTACCATTTTCCATCTATTTGACCATTTTGATCATTTTATTGCGCTAGCTCCTAGTGATTAAACTCATGTCTTTCAGATTTTGATTTCTATAAAGCACTTTGTTTTACATTAGACTGAATTAAAAGTGTTCTATAAATAAAGTTCGACTGATTGAATGTTACTGTGACGAAAATGCAAGCAAGACTAAATGACTGAACAAATTAAATCCAATATCTTCTTGTAAGGCTGATATTTTCAGAGCTGGACATTATTTAAAACAATAATCCATGTCAGATAAAAAAAACCTAAATAAAATGCAATATATCCAGTATTCTTTCAAAACGTAGAAATGCGAGAGAAACACGGCCACCTTGAGGCGAAGGCGGATGGTGTTGCAGTCCCGCAGGGGGTTCAGTTTCAGCATCTCTGCCTGGTTGTTGCAGCCGGTGCTCTGCTTCTGTTGCTCGCAGCAGACACACACTCCATCGTTGTCAAACGGTACCTGGTGGGGAGGAGGGGAGACCACACATCCGCACTCAAACAGGCATGCCACAAAAACACAGAGAAACATGCGGGCGTGCACGACCAAACACACAAAGAGACACAGAGACACACGCACGGGCCAGACCTCAGCTTATTCTGTCGAGTAATTTATCCCCTCTCTCCATAAAAATACGCTGATTGTTTTTAGACAAATGAGACTCTTTTTTTTTGTTATACAGTGAAGCCTTGTGCACGTGTAAAAACGACAAAGTGAGGATATGATGAGCTACTCCGGGATGGATTGAGGTACCTCTGCTATGTGTCCCAGATTGAGTAAAAAGCAGGACATGAACTCAACAAGTATGGGTTAATTACATTGGGGAGAGGAGATGAAGAACATTAATATTTCAGTCACGTGTGGGTGAGGGTCCCTGGAGAGTCACATAAAGTACCAAAGTTAGTGTGCATGCGCGATCCGACTTGCAGGAGAAAAGCTGCTTATACTGTGGAAGTAGTTGGGTTAGTGGGCTGGGTGTCTTAGAAACCACAAGGGGCTTCTACAGTTATGAAATAGATACAAACCCCAGGCACTATAAATTCACTTTAAAACATCGGCTAGGCATCTGGTTAAGAAAAGTTCGGTCTCTAAAGGCTATTATTTGGATTGTTTTTTAAAAGAAAAGAGAGCTTACAGCTTTTGCAGCTACATAACAGCACCTCAAACAAAAACACAGTTCATACTCAGTTCACAATATCGCTTTCATACAAAACATAGATTTACAGCTATGGAGAATAATAAAGGGAGATTTTGTGGGTAGTTAATATTTTAAGCTGCCTGGATGCAAAGGGTGAAGAAGAACTAAAAAAAAAAAAAAAACACTCTTTTAAGTTTCCAGCTTTATCCACACCTGACACCTTACACCAGTCGAATATTTGCAAAACTATTTTAATATGTACCTTTATGGCAGCAAATGTTGATATTTTTATGTAACGTATAATAGACTAACACAAAAAAAGGGACATAAGCGTGAGTTGGAAGGCAAAGGATAGAGGCTTTATATGTTTTGTCGCACATAAAAATTGTGGAAAGAAATTGTATTCAGTGTCCCTGAGTCTATATGTCATAGAACTGAGTTTTGCTGGAGCGGATGTGATAATCGTGAGTCAGTGGTGACAAACAAATGGTTTTGTTGATTTCAGGAATGACTCAGCTCAGCAGTCTGTTTGGAACAGAAGTTGTGTAAAGTTGGATAACAAAAAACCCATGACCATTTGTCTGGTATGAAAGTTGTTTATAACATAGAATTCATCACAATATTGCTCTGTTTAGTGGCTTGGTAAATTCTTCCATTATGCAGGATTTCTTATCATGGAGATAATTAATTGATTCAATACTTGTGATGTACTGAATTTGTGACAATAACCCTCATATATGTGACGTTACAGCACATAATTGTGAAGTGGAAAGGTACATAATTTTGCAATTTTATCAATAAAATTCTGAAATGTGTGCTGTCTACTGAATGCAGCCCCTCTTTATTTTGATACCCCTGAATAAAATCCCATCCATTAGGAAGGCTACTTTATAAAACCATATCCTGAACTTGGAACATTTCACAGCGCACTGCTCAATCCATCCCGTTATTCCTCATAGAATATGCCTGAAGTGCAAACTTACCAACACAAGGGGAGCCAATCAAACTGACAGACCAGTGCATAAATTATAAATGCAACTAAGAGGTTTGTGGTAACTCTAAAGGACCTGCAGAGGTTCACAGCTAAGGTGGGGAAAAAACTGACAAGTGGACAACTATTTGCTCATCTGACCTTCATGGAAAATTATCAAGAAAATTATGGTTGAAAAAAAAAAAAGCTACAAGACGTCCCATATTTGCAGCTTGCCAAAAAACATGTAGGGGGCAAAAATAAGATGTCAGATTAAGATGTGAGACTAAAATTTTACTTTTTCCATTGCCTATAGCTTGTTATCTTGTATGGACAGGTCACCAGTCCATCACCGGGGCAACAGAAAAACACACAGGACAAAAAAACATGTATTGTTGGCCTACATTCAAAATCATACCAGAAAACTAACCCTGCTCATCACCCACCACAGACCACCCCCTCTGAGTGCTGGACAAAGGCACCACAGCACCCCACCCAAACACTGCATAGAAATAATGGATGTAGACATTGGACTGGCGGTCAAATAACTAAGATTGCGATGGGTCAATGTCTAGTTGGTCTCACCAGCTTACACTCCTCCAGCGAGTTAACAAGCTGAGCGTTTTGGCAGGAGAGAATGGAGCCCGCCAGGTTGAGCATTACACACACTGCAGACAGCAGCATGAAGAATGTGATCTGTGGCAGAGAAACAAGAGGGAGGGAACAGAGACAAATTAGAAACAGATAGCACAATGTCAAACTGCTGCTGTCTGCATTGATGAAGCGCTTACGTCCTCCTGACACTGTTTGAAAGCAGCGGCAGCAACAAAGACACTTTGTGCTTTTGCTAATCAATCCTGGTTGCCACAGAGGAAACAAGAGGGACCGACGACTTCTTCTACCTCACACCTGCAGGTACTGATGTTGAAAATAAACAACCAAACATTTTCAGAGATATATAAAACGAGAAGATCATGACTCGGTTCTGTAGAGTTTAAGCAAACTTTTGCGCTGTGCAGGAAAAAGTAACTAAGCAACTAAGATCTGTCAGGGAGTCTAAAATAGCAGTGAAAAAGACAACAGATCCTTCCTTTCATTTGTTACTTGTGAGCTCTGTGGAGATTACTCCTGCTCCCTGACAGGAAATATATCTTCTGGACCTAAAATATCGCCGCAGTTTGAAGCAAAGAATTTCAAAAAACTCACAATTGGTTCATTAGAAAAGCTCATCGGTGACCTGATTTTCAAAAAGTGTTTGAATCATGGGATAGTAGCAGTGAAGGACAGATACCAAACAGAAAGGTGATCAGCAACAAGCATAAACAGATGGAGAGGAGGAGAACCCAGAGTGGAAGGCAGAAGGAAAGGGAAGGAGAGATGGGCATGTAATAAACAGATGGAGCGATAAATTTAAGTGCTTCTTGCCACGGCAGAAAATTGAAAGATTGGGAGATTGATGAGCAAGCTTCAGGGGAAAGTCTTGGATGTGAAAAACAAAACCTGAAAAGAAAAAAGGAAATGCAGACAGGAAAAAAAAAAGTACGGACACAAATGGGAGGACAAACCCTTTTATCTAATGGTAATGAAGTGTGGATCTTATAAATCAACTGTTCAATCCTAAAAAGTAGTACGCTTTGAAAGCTGCACCATCACATGAAACAGGATCATTACAATAAAAAACGCTGTTTGTAATATATAACTATAATGTAATCAATCAATTTTCTAGGCAACAGTATTAATAAAATTAAGAAATATTTGTTGCATAAATGCTCAGTAACCAAGTTAATGGGGAGAAGAAACGCAGATAAACATGCAGGTAAAGAAGAGACTTTTTATTGTGTATCATGTGGAGCACCTTCAAAAATGGTGCAGCATAGGATGTTTGGCACTCCTCACTCTGCAGAGCTTTTCTTTTTTTAATAGCTTTTTTGGCATTTCTTTGACAGTGGTCGAACAGGAAAGTGAGCAATGAGAGAGAGATAGAAGACAAGTAGAAAAATGAGGAATAAACCACTGAAGTTTTGTCCTTTCTATTGAGGAAGAAATGCCTTTTCATTTAGGACAAAAAGATAAGATGTCACATTTTAGAAATACCACCTGGCAACCTTTAAAAAAAAAAATAAAATAAAATAAAATAAAATAAATAAATAATAATTCAAGGTTTAAACAAGCATTTGTAACATGCTACAGGAGTTACCATATATTATCTTTTGGTGAAATAATCATCGGTGTGTCTCATCACGAACCACAGAATCCGCCTTATTAACAAGCAACAATAATTTAACATACTGCCAATTTTAATTGACTATTAACCCCAATGTGAAAAATAAATATGTCTGCAATTAGTACTTTTACCTAATTACTATAATTAAATTTGGTGTGGGTCTGTGTGTAGAAATAGATTTACAATAATTTGTGTTGTCTCCCTCTCTTTATACTTTCATTTGCACATTAAAATTGTAATTAGAGAATGAGTATTGTAGTATTTTATCAATTAGCTTTAACTACTGTAGCAAAATAAAAAGTTTGTTTCTAAAATTAGAGAATAAAAAAATTGGGACAACTTTAAAAAGAAGATACAACTGTTTCCAGTACTACCTTTTTATGAGCTCCTCTTTTCAGTTCAAGGTTAAATTGGAGGATAAATCTGCTTGGTTATAATTAGAAATGTATCAGACTGAAACTGGCTGATACTTATTTCTGATTCTCTCAGAGGTCCTACCTGCAGATTTAGATTTTTGCTGGTTTTGTGATTCTCTCTACAGACTATGATGCAAACTCTTTTTGCCGATGCACTGATTCTCAAAAGGACTTAAGTCTGAACTTTGACTGACCCATAAACTGTTCTATGGGAGCTACGGATAAATGTTTACGCTCAGATTGCTGCTGAAATGTGGAACTCTCTTTCAGTCCCACCTCTAGTGCAGCGTCTAAACGTTTATCTTTAAGTATTAATGGGTAATTACTTCAACTTTGACTAGTTTCACGTTTCTAACTGGTCTAATTGGTCAATAAAATAATCCCCATAGCATGATGCCACCACTACTATGTTTCATCATGGAGATAATGGTTTACTCTGTTAGTTTATCACAACATAAAAGTGTCATTTTGCATGTATAAGATGGTTCACAGATAGCTCTGTCTTCCATCTTCAGATTATGTGTTTAACAGTGCTTTGTGAGAGATTTATGGCTCAGATTTTTTTTTCAACTAAACCCTCTCTAAACACTACTATGCACTTTTTCTATGGTGGTGACCTATTACAAAAGACTCCCAATATACATTGTCATTTGAGGTTATTAAGAGGTTAAATGTGGAAAAACTCCACACTACCAGGCACTACTAGGTGTCCATATGTTTAATCTAATTTTTACTGAAAGCAAAACAAAAGTGTTTTATCCAACATGCTGTTTGTTAAAACTATAAAAGTGCATTTTAAACGTCTACGTATTTCATTAGGCTCTATTACTGAGCGTATGTTTAGTGCATCTCTAGTTAGAATAAAAGAACTGTTCAGTTCTGGAATGAACAGAATATAATTAGGATAGAATTAAACTTTATTGTCATTGCACACATCACAAGTACAAAGCAACAAAATATAGTTTGCATCCAGAAACCAAATTGGCTTAAACACAAGTCCCTATGACCGTCTCCTTGACAAAAAGAAAAAAAAAACAACTAATACTAACTAAGAGCTTCTGTAAAGGTCAAGTAATTAAGGTCACATTGTTGAGAAATCTGAAAGCAGAGGGTTTGCAAAAACGTGTTACTCGGAAAAATATTAAGACATGTTTGCTCTGCAACAGAAATACTCTATAGCAGAAAGCAAAAGACTCGTACATCGAAGGACACAAAACCCATGTCAGATCATTCAGAGTGAATTATAAGTCATCAGTAGCTTTAACAGAAAAAGCAGAGTTGTTACATGAATGTGAACAGTGAGCCGAAAGCAAGTTTATTGTTCACTTTTGCATTAACTTCAACGATGTGATGACAATAACTATCACAACAACACACAAAGCATAAATATTACAATGTTGCAAGGGCAATGACAGTAAAAGCTCCCTGATGTTCAGGTCGGAAGCTGAACGTTAATAAAATGTGTGTGGCTCAGCTGAGCTGTGCTGAGCCACACACACATTAAATAGACAGTTCTAACAGAATAAAAAGCTTTTCATCAAGGCTACATTGACTACTGGAAGGTTATAAAATAATGTTGCTTTAAAAGCATTTTTAGTTTCTACCTATATTCGGTGTGTCTCCCTCTTTAATTTAGCCAGAATTTACAGTCATTCCTTTCCCTATGGTGGATTAAAGTTACAAAAATTCAGAATGTAGACTTATATTCATAACTCTGTAAATGAAAAACTACCCTGCCAGAAATAAGAAATAAAATATCAAGGTTATTTTTGTTCAGTTATGGGTAGCATAAACCTTTGTTTCCATTTTCATTAGAACGTAAATAAATTATTTTCTTTACATTTAAATTTTTAAATTAGGGAACACAGCAGATGTAAGAGTAAAAACAGAGAACAGAAACGCACATGGAAAGATATACACGAACTTAGGAAAATACATTTGTGAAGTAAATACAAATGAGAATTTTAGAGAATAAAACACATCTATAATGAAAAATCCATATCACAGTCCATTGAGTTTTCCATGATTCTGCAATTATGGAAATTTATGCAAAATCAACAGATTCCCTCATTTCTTAGCTCATATGCATAATTGTGAGTTTATTGCAAATTTTCCACAATAATGATTAAAAGCTTTGGGTTGCAGGTGGGAGGCAACCTGCAGGTGCCTCCCACCTGCAGGTTGCAGTATTTCTTATTTCTACCACTGCTGCCTCAGTTGTACTGTACTTGTCAAGTTATAGCAAACATGATCAATATGAAAATTGACAAAAATCAAGCTGTTTAAGTTTTTTAAAGAATAAAAATGTTCAAGTAGCTAATCTATATTCTTTTCTTGTATATGTAGATTTAAAAAAGATGTTTTATGGGGAAAAATATTGCAAAGTTCTTTGCAAATATTCCCAAAGTAACACCATAAAAACACATCAGGAAATCCTGGAGGGACTAATACAAAATATATTTCAGAACAAATTAAACATGGATATTGACACATAAGTTAATTATTCCTTTAATCCTACTTTTTGCAGTCATCATCATCCATAATATCATGCTGGTATAAATAATATATATATACTTTTTGCCCTATATTCTACTTTTTATCAAAGCTTTCCACTGGCTTCAACTTCGATTTACATCTGGAATAAAAAAAACACAATCATCAGAGACATCAAAAATAGAACAACTTATTGTTTGAAATAGATCAAATAAATATCTTTTTAAATTACATGAGTCCCATAAATATTCACACTAGGGCTCTTTAGGCCTGATTAATCAAGCTGCCACCAGTGCACCCCAATGTTTTCTCACCACTAAGATAATTGTCAAGCTCAGCCCGACACAAATGCCTTCTCGTTACCGTGTGAGATCACAGAGCACCATTTAGCAGCTAGTCATTAATTACTGTGACGCTGCCCTGTGCATGCCAAAAAGAAAAAAGAACACACACACACACACGCTCATTCCCATAAAAGACGCGAATGCTGCTCTTTGCTTTAACAGCCAAAACAGATTTACGCTGCATGTCATCATCACATCGTTTAGGACTCACTGCAGAGGACAATACGGCATAATGTAATCACCATCCATCTGCATGACATGCATAGATTACAGAAGAACTCCCGAGGTTCTGTAATTTCCAATAACTGTCACTGAGGTTAAAGCAGACATGCCTCTTCATCTCCAGCCCATCCTTTAAACTGCAAACATTAGTGATAGGGTTTTGGATGTTCACATGGAGGCACAGGCCAATAATATCAGGCTGCATCAAAGATGGCTCCTTGGCTGTGTTAGTTCCCGAAAGGCCTTAATGGTGAGAGATTGTGGTATTTTAATTTTGAGAAACGTTTTATTGATACTCCGAGCATTAACAACATGTTTTCCATAAAGTTTTTGCACGTTTTCAGTTTATTCACACAAGAAGATACATGCACCACATTTGCTTTCCATAATGGGGATTTTTAAGTTTCTTTTTTTTTTCACTCCTCATAAAAAGTCAATTTAGATAAAGCTTATTTAAGAAACACTAAAAAAAACAATTAACGGAAATCAAGTGCTTAACAATTAAGTCAAGTTATGTCATTCTGAGCCAGATTTTGAAGTTTAGTGTAAGTATGACCATTAAGTGCAAGGAAGGAGAAATGCATAGTAAGGGGAAATCTCTATAATTTATAATAAATTTATATATTGTGCAGATTCTTCACACATAGAGAAGAATTTCAAGAGTTTGATCTTGTTAAGCTTGATGATTATGGCTTATAACTAATGAAAACTCACCACTCAGTCTCTTGAAAAATTTACATCTGACAAAAAGCTAATGTAGAGAAGCTTTTATTAAATTTATGAGATGGACTTCAAGAACTCTGGGAGAAGCATATCCAGGACTTTGGCTACAGCTGCAACATTCCTTGTGCCAAATCTCTCCTGAACTACAGAAAACGTCAAAAGTGTCTTACTTTAGCTAAAGAGAAAAGGGACTGAGCTGAATAGTTACCCGAGGAACTGCTTTTGCAAAGAAGTTAAGCTGATGCTCTGCTTACACAAACAGGTTTTTACCCTTAAAATCAAATTAAAGTTTGAGAAATGTCTGTAAAACTGTACAATTGCCAATTTAAAGACCTTTTATCATGCTGAGCATCTCTCAAGCTCTGGAGGAATAGGAGCTTACATGCCTGCCCTTCAGCTTTATATTCCAGATTTCTTCACTTCTTTAAGTGTTGCCTCCAACATCAACAAAAAAAAAAAAAAAAAGTCAGACTCATTCATCACCTCTGTTTATCTGAAGCAGCTCAGGTCAAAGATAAACATCTCAGCTGGGAAACTGGATGATAAAGCAACAAATTGGTATTCTCCAAACATTCGCAGTTTTGCAATGAGCAAAGTAATAAAAACACACTGAGGTACCTAAAAGGAAGAAGGGTAAATTAAGGGATTGTATCTCGTTAAATGACATTTTTGGTATTATTGTAAGCAGAAGTTAATATTTATTGTTAAAAAAAATTTATAACTTAAAAAAATATAAAACAATCTTGTTTTCGAATGCCTTGGACAAACTACATGATTATCAATGAACTAGATAGTTTAAGATTATGAACACAGTTATTCCCATCATGACTTAGCTTTTTACTTAATTATTTTTCTCAAGCTTTAAATAATAAAATATAAGTGGTGCCATATAGACATTTTTTTTAATCAGTTTTGCTACTTTGTGTCTTTTATGCATGCTGGTTATGGGCCAGAAACTCCATTTTATTGTCATTATTTTGAAGCATTCTGTGCAAAACACCCTCTGGTTGTCCAGATGTTGCTTTGCATTAACAATGTTATTTTGCGGTATGGTTTATGCATTATCATCAGTGTACAATAAATTATGCTTTCCTGAGGGGGATTAGTAGGTGATTCGTTTATCACTTTCTCCACACCATCATTTCATATGGATGTTTCTTGTCCTTTCATTTATCACTATTACACTAACAATTCATTTCTTATGTCTGTTTTTAAAAATAACATTAAAGTCTGTGATTTGAAAGATGAAAATGTTTTGATAACTTTTATGGATGACAGGTTTTTTTTCCTGAAAGATGCAGAACGTGAGTCTGGGCAGGCATGCATGTCTCTGCCTCCCTGCAGTGCCGGTGTCCCTCAAGGCTCTATGCTTCCCCCTTTCTTTTCCACTCACAGCTGCACATCTCCTCACAAGTCTGCCAAACTACAAGCAAATGACACAACCATCACTGAGCTCGTCTCACGGGAACGTGGATGACAAAACGTAAACAACCTGGAATTAACTGGAGATGATTGTGGACTTCCACAGGGATTCTGCCCCACCGGCCAGCCTCCATCATCCTGGGTATTTGCTCAATGAAGAATGTGACATCTTTCTGCTTTCTAGCAGCCATCATTTGCTATGACCCAAAATGGGTTAGGGCAGCTGAAGAAGAACCTGCCAAAGTGATCCATCCCTGTCAGGTCCACTGTTGTATGGCATGTTGCTGCCAGAGAAAAAGACACAGCGAGACAGTGGCATGCCATCTATCAAACTGAGAAGGTCACTAGAAATCTGCCCTTGATTCAAAATCGAAACACCTTCAGGACCTGTCCAGAGACTCCGTATCATTTGTTCACCGTTTCTTCTCACTTCACAACCCATTACAACGTGCATATGTTAAACCGTTCTGTCCGTAATTCAGTTTACAAATTTTGTTGCACACAGGTCAAACAACCAGCTGCTCTGAGATTTCCTGAGGTCCAAACAGAAAAGCAGAAGTAGTCAAGCATTTGTTGTTGTTGTTGCCTCACAATTGTGAATAAATTCACCGATCCATGAAAGAGTCTGCCCATAGTTGACACACTTTTACACTTTTGCTGTAGAATTACTTAGAGCTTAACATCTTCATGTTTGTTAATCCAAAGTTTTACTATTTGTAATTTTAACAGGTTTAAATATAAACAGACATGGCTATTCAGACGAATATATTGTACTTGGAAGCATTTTATGAAGAGCATTTTTTATAACACTGTTTCTTGGATTGTATGAATGTATTAAACAGGGAGAAACAACAGAGTACATAAAAGAATCTTGTTCAAAACAACTTTCAAAGATCTTTCAGCTTTACATATTACCTACCTCATTTGCTTCGCTGAACAAAGCAAATGATGAAATCCCAACACCAATCAGCTCATGAAAGCTGCATCAAAAAACCCACAAACCATAATGTGCAATTTACTGTAGACATGCTAAAGGTGTATTTTTGGCAGCAATGACATCTAGAGACTTATACTGTCAATATATGGATTGAACCCACAATTCAAATATATCGCTGTTTGAAAAGGTCCATTCATTACATGTATGGATCCGTTTTCTCCATTTACTTCCACGTAAATGCAATTATTTGTCTATTAAAAACTCAGTCCAAAGGAACAGTAACAAATTCAGCACATCAGTTCAGAACTAAATGATGACCCACATAATGGGATATAGCAAAAATCTAAATAGGGCTTTTTTTAAAAAAAAGGAGATTATACCCTCAATCTGTGCTTTTAACCTCTGGAGAAAAGAGCAGCTCAATAACAGATAGTTTGATCAGCAGGGAATTGGCAAAATGAGTATCTGAAGCACCGTTTGCATCCTCTGACTGCAGCACAAATTAGTATTTAGTCTGCAGCAGCACTGCGACACAACACAATTTATTTTCAATTATCCCTGAGCCACGAGAGATGGAAGCAATGTTGTTTTGTTTTTGCTGCTGCTCAGCAGATCACACGCCCTCCGATACATTTTCCCTCTGACACAGAGTATCAATCCTCAGGCCCCTGCAGGGATCAGGCACATCTGTGCACTAAAAACACTTAAAGGACAACAAGAGAACCGGCTATAAGTGCTGGTTTTTCAGGAAGAAGTGGTAAATATTAAATTATATCATGGGATGTAGTAAATTGTAGTAAATTGCTCTGCTTAAGGGAAAAGTAAAATGTTAAATCCTCAGCAGCTCTGAGACTAATCTGAAATTAGGGAAGAAATCATCAGTCGGTTCTCACCGGCTCACCGCTAAACCTGGTGTAACTTTATGAGTTCAGCTCCAACAAAGGCATCATTTTATGTATGCCTGTGAGCACTGCGTGTCTGTGTGTGTCATAACCAGATCTTCGGGATTAGGTGCGACGGAGGGTGAGTGACCCCGAGTTCAGCGCAGGTCCAAATAAACAGTGGAGGTGTTGATACTAACTCTCGGCAGCAGGGCCCGCGGGATGTCACAAAACACCAGATACGTTCACCGCAAAACCAAAAACTGTTGAAACTAGATGTTAACATTCACCGTCTATAAAGAAACATAATCTTGTTTTCCCTCACTAGCTGACAAACAAGCCAAACTACATTTTTCAGTTTTAGGTCAGCTATGATTACCTAAACTGTTTTATTTGCTGTAAATGTCAGAATTCTGAGAAAGAGATAACACTTTAAAAACATGTTTTTACTGCAATAGCTTCTTAAAGTTCAGAAGTTTGAATGCACTAAGATTATTGTGCCTTGAAAAACAGAAATCCCTCAAAGTTAGTTAAAGTCAAACACTGAAGTCAGCCAGAGCAAAAACATTACATCCTGGGAAAAGAACAACATGTGAAAATACTGAAGAGACATCAGCAAGCATGTCTGGTTTTCAAATGTACACCGAACGCATAAAGTGGTGTTAGTTTGCGATCCAAAAGAAACCAGACTGGAACCAGCACTTTTAGAGCTCTCAATATTTTTTCTTTTATCTTCAGCTTCACACACTTCAGCTCAGTTTACAGCATATCATGTCAGTCAAAACAAGAAGAGGGAGAATCTCCGTCTCATCTGCACCACCTGGCTTTTAAGGAATTGGCTTCCACCGGAGACATTCACATTTCCAGAAAGAAAGAACAAACATTTGTAGTAAACTATATTCCTAAAATAGTTTTATTAAACATATTCCTAAAAAAATGTTTACACAATTACAATTAACTCAAACAAAGCTAGAAACAAAAACAATCTGGATCCAAACGAAATCAAAAATACATCTCTCCTCCCTCTCAGACAATGGATTTTGTCTGAGACAATGAAGCTGATTGAAAACACCAGATCCATGTCAGCACTGATCATGGGCGCGCTTCCATGGCAACACATGACCCGGTGACCTCAAAGAGAAGAGATGATTACAACAAGTAAATAAATCAAGTTACATTCCCCAAACACAATACATTTACCCAAATAAATTAGAATATATAAAGTACACAAAAAACAGCACCTGTTAAGGAGGGGGTAAATCCCTCACAAGTGGCTTTAGGACAACAAAGTTATTGTTTTGTAGCTGCCACCAACACGCTCTGCTCTAAATAACATGGAATATATGTGGACAGAGCTAAAAACACGTCTGAGCAATGTGGTCTGCAAACCCGACTCAGTTACACCAGTTCTGTCACGAGGAATGGGGCAAATTACAGCCAACTAATGTAAGAAACCTGTGGAAGGATGCCCAATACGCTTCACCCAAGACACAACATTTAAAAGGAAATTTTAAATCCAAAGAAAATTTAAGTAAATTTCAGAATTTCAAGAAAATTCTTAAAAAGAAAATGTTGTTTCTTGTTACAGAAACGAGAAATGTTACAGAAACCTGAAGCCTGAAGCATCTTTCAGGCTTTAAGATAAATGAAGTATTTCAGTAATCCAAACTGATTTAAAACATTTCATCAGTCAGACAGACAATACATTGTTTCAAATGTATCTCTGTGTGAGAAACGATGCATTCATTACTGTTTGCTTCACTGATTTACCACTTCAACACTGTCTTCAGAGGTTTACCTAAAAAGTCAGAAAGCTGAAGTTGATCCAGAACGCTGCGTTCTCACTAAAATCAGAAAGACGGAGCACATCACCCCAGTTCTAAAGTCACTACACCGACTCCCTGTAGCTCAAAGAATAGACTTAAAAATCCCTCTGTTACTGTATAAATCACTGAATGGCTTAGCACCAAAGTACATTAAAGACCTTTTGTCATTGTGTCAATCTTACAGACCGTTCAGGTCTTCTGGTTCTGGTCTACTCTTAATCCCCAGAGTCAGAACCAAACATGGAGAAGCAGCATTCAAGTATTATTCTCCACTAATCAGAAATAAATAAATAAATCTTGCAAATAAATGCAAAAATGCTGAAACACAGAGTTTCTTTAAATCAAACCTTAAAACCCATCTGTTTAGAGATGTACTCAAATGATAACCACTGCAGCATTGATCAGTTCTGGTCTGGATTAAACTTTTCATTGCTTCTTCTTATTCAGCTACTATACTGTTTCTTTTGTTTTGTTTGTTACTTGTGCTATGTTTTTTATCATGTGAAGCACTTTGGGTTTTCTTATTGCATAGATGTGCTTTTAAAATACATTTGGCTTTACTTGACTTACAAACATTTTGTTTTCCCTTCATATTCTTTCATTAATTATGCTAAACTGATTTTTGCTGTTTCTTGCACAAAGAGTTGTGCAAATTCGTAGAAACCCTTATTTCTGTAGAGATTGCTTAATCCTGAGAGGGCAATTTAAAGTTTTGTTTACTTGCAGACAGCACGCTTTTAGAGACGCGTGAAAGAATTAGAGCTGCACAAACCTTGAATTTAACTTAACAAAAGCACAAATCTAAAGCAATTATTGGAGCTGTCACTTGAAAACACGGCATAAATTTGCATACCTTGAATTGACTATTAGAATTGATTTAATTCACAAGGCCAAGACAAACAACATCTTCCATCCCTGTATCAATTTAAACATTATATTGAGTTGTATAAGGAGGATACTTTCACTGCCAGACTACAAAAAAAAAACAACAAAAAAAAAACAGTGAAAACCATATGCACTAAAAATTTATGTTTTGATGCTGACTACATAAGCAATGTCCACAGAGATCAGATGCCATTACCATTTTTAATTTGTTGGCGCTTGATTCTCAAAATTAAAAAAAAAAAGAAAAGCTTTTCTTTTTCTATTTGTTGACTTAGACAAGTAAAAAAAAAATAAAATAAAAAAAAACAAAAAAAAACACCCAGCCTCTGGGGTTTGATGTGTAGCCATGTTGACAGCATGTCAGATTGCATCTCCACAGGATGTGATGGATTTGTTCCTGTAGTCGGAGGGATCGAGGTGAAGCTACAGACCGACAACTTTTATCGACAAATGAGACGTGAAGACACGACAACAGGTGGGCAAAAAACACATCCGAAGTTTGAAGCTTGTTCCGGACTGTTTTACATGTCCTTACTAAACTGTAGAAACACGTCAGGTAGAGACCTCTGCCCCCAAACGCCGCGTGTTATTTATTACAGAGCCACATGTTGAGACGACAGATGACCCGGCGGGTGGTGGTGTCTCTGTCCGTTGGGCTGCGAACAGTGGAGGTTTTGTGTAAAGAGAGGAGTTCATCTTGCTGCCGGTGTTCACACTTATTGATTAAAACTGACCATGAAAGACAATATCGCCCGGAGGGTCAGCAGCTGATTAACCCCCACATCTGCACATTAATCAACCGCTGACCTCTGCAGAGCTCAAGCAAAGACTGTCTGCCTTTCTCCGCCGGACTCCCCAGGCTCCCGGTGGGGGGGCAGCTGTAATGAGCACGGGGCTATAATGATGACGGTCCCAGAAGGCGCTCGCTCCAAGCAGAAATGCAACTTTCTACAAGCTGCTCACACAAGGAATTTTGTTTAAGGAAACTAATGACGATGGTGTCTCAATTAAGGGAGATGGAGGAAGTGGACGGATTGGTTTATCTGTTAAAACAAACCCCCAAAAAACAAGAGCAAGTTTCACAGAAAATATGGGTTTGAAATGAGAAATTCAGCTGATTTTATGCAGCCCTGTTGCATGTAAATATCTGTGAAGCTGATCTAATTTAATGATACCACATATTTAAAAATAAAAAAATGACAATAATCCTTCTCTTTGTAAATACAGTTGTAAAAATAAAATCTACCTTGCAATCAGAGGGTTCTGGGTTTGAATCTCAGTCATAGAGATTCTTGTATTGAGTGCAGGCAAAGAATCTCTGGCTTCCTCCCACAATGTTAACACGAGGTTTATTGCATTTAGATATGAGTGCATGCTTAATTTGACAAATGACCAGATTTTTTCAGAAAATCCCCAAGGATTAAGTAGAGATGTATGACTTCAAGGTTGCCAAAAAAATGTATTGCTAGCCCCAAGTTTCTTCTTTATTTGTTTTATTATAAATCTCTGTAGAAACATGGCAAATAACTCAAATTTGTATTCTATGGTGAACCTTATAACCAGATTTTAAGAGAAGGGATCTTTAAACGCACATATAAATATGTCGGTATCTGCAGGGCTAGTTCTAATCTACCTTAAATATTTTAGTTTAATTTTACAAAAAATCTTTTAACGTTTGATGGTGGTTTGAGTTAAAGCTCTTTCATAACCTAAACTCCAGTGAAACCAGCTGCCTTCAAAAGTCACCTAATTACACATAAATCGAGGACCCTGCGCAAATTGAGACTGTGCATGATGTATTTTTCTTTGTAGGTTACATTCAAAATGATCACGAAAAGCAGAGCTGATACTTCTAGAACACATATGTCAGAGTCAAGGCCCGCGGGCCACATCCGGCCCGCGAGAAGGTTTTTTGCGGCCCCTGGGATGATCTTGATTTATTATTAGAACCGGCCCGCAGACCGCAGCAAGCCGGCACCCCGTCTGAAAAAAAATATCTTCCTTATTTGAACTGTAAGCAGTTCTTTAAATGTTCTGTGAGATTATGTACTTACCCATGTATCCATAACAACCGGAACTTTCAATATCCACCAAGTTATTGCCGAAATATACCGTCTATTAAACGAGTGCCCCCCGGATTAATTACATTCTCTGCAGCTGCAGCTGCGAAGTTACCGTATTAACCCGATACTTGCTGGAAAGTGCAACGTCTCCCCTTTCAGAAACCGTTGGAATTTTTCCACTTAGCGCTACGTGTGGCGGAATTACGGTACTGCAAATTTAGATGTGTCGCCGGCGACACATCTAAATTTGCAGTACCGTAATTCGCCGGCGACACATCTAAATGCCTTGACTCTGACATATGTGGATTAATAGATTTTTGCACTTTATTTTATTGTATTTCAATCCAATTATATTTTAAAAATATTTCAGTTGTGTCTGTTGAAAATTAAAGATTACTGACAGAGCCATAAGAAAATATTGCTTTATTTATCTGATCATATTGGAATATATTTGTTAGGTTTTCAGTAGGTTCAATTAGGTTCACTAGACTATATGAGTCATTTAAAAAAATTTCAATGAACATTCGATCAGTCCGGCCCTCGGCTTGTAGCTAAATTTTTTATTTGGCCCTCCGTCCATTTGACTTTGACACCCCTGTTCTAGAATCACCTCTGCAGCTGCTGCTCTGCAGATCATGCTGCTGCTGCTCCTGTGTGAGCCATCTGATAAGAGGGTCTTTCTAATTCATATTCTAATTAATATGGAGCCTCACTTCCTCCATCCCAGAGCCCTGAGGGAGAACACCATTCAATAGGAATTATCTTCAGCCAAAAAAAAAAAAAAAAGGTTTAGGTTCTCCCAGCTGGCAGCGGCCTTTGTGGCTCTCTCTAATGATCACTATCTGATCCTGTGTCACTTCCTGCCACTTTAAGCAGAGGTACAAATCAAACACAAAACGCTTCAGATGTATAAACGCCAAACTTTAGTTGTTGTTTTTGGATAATTATGTGACTAACGGTTTCGAAATAAAGCGATAAGGAGAAGGAGAATGAAAAATAAGAGGCTGCCCTGTTGGAAAATAAAAACCTTAACTTGTCTCGTGGTTTGGGAATATTTTATTCCAGGAGGAAAAGACGTTGAACTCAACTACATGGTTTTCTTAGTGTCAAATAAGAAAACACATAATCTCTGTTTACATCTGCTGCTTCACGACTACTTTGGTTTCCTTTTATATGAAGAACACACCGAGGTTTACAACCCGCCGAGTGCACAGAATAACAAGGAAGCACAAGAAAAAAAGCAAATAACAGTGATGGAGCTTTGAGGGAGACATAAGGCTCATTAACTGCCACAAAGGAAGATCTTTAATGTAATGAAAAATATACAATCATGCCATAATTGGATTTATGAACCGATTATAATTAAAGGGTAGAAGGAGAGCCCTTTAACTACCAACGACTGGAAATAAAGCAAGGATTTATTTTTGTAATCTGGCTCTTTAGGATACAACATCTATCACTGGAAAAGTTTAGATTAAAATTGCATCTCTAATGTTATTAGGTAATAGATAATACAATAATGTAGTTTCTGAATCTGGTTCTCTTTTTAGGTTAGGACAAAAATTTGAATGGTTTTTAAACAACTGGTTACAATAAGTAGAAGATTTCTTCATCTTTATGTCATGTGTGCGTATCTCTTGCAAATCATTTAGTATGTCTCTTTTCAAGGGTTTTTGGTAAACTTAGTGCATAGTATAATATTGTTATTCCAGCCCTGAGCTACTGTTTAGCACAAAATACTTAAGCTGAGAATAGTAATCCAGCATCTCCTGCTCACAAAATAAAGCAATTACAGACGAACAATCCCGCTGGCACTTTAAGGATGAAAACTAAGTAAAAACTGTTCAAAGCCATTTGATTTAAAACTGAGCTTAAAGCATAATACAAAATGTTTTTAAGACTTCTTAATGAAGCCACTTTATGGTCACGTTGCTATTGTTCCCAATTACTTTGATACAATACCACTAAACATTATCGTCCATTTTTGAGCTTATAGTTGAGCACAGTAATATTTTTTTAACCTTTTGATAATTTACTCAAAGTGAAAAGTAAGTGAAGAAAGCTCTTCACTCTTTAATGTTAACCTTTGTGGACAAGAATTAAAATCCTAATCAATATTTCTGGAATTTGTGATTTGCAAATGTAACTTTTGCGCTGTGGAGAGTTCGGGATATCTGTGTGGCAAATAAAGTACCCTATTTTCCGCACTATAAGGCGCACCTAAAAACCTTCAATTTCCTCAACAGCGGACAGTGCGCCTTATAATCCGGTGCGCCTTATATATGGACCAATATTGAGCCACAACAGGTCTAGCAACGGACCTTACCACAGGGGCCGCGTTTCATTGGCTAATGCCCATTTTAGGTCACAGTGCAGCTACCACGTGCGTGACCGTCTCACAAACACAAGCTACAGTAGTAAACATATGCTAATGTACATTGTGGACCATCAAAACCATGAATGCCCGACTTACCCAGCCTTGCAAGAACAATAGGCATCAGTGATCTTGTCCACAGCTATATTTATGCTGAGGGTATGAGGATCTGCTGTTTTCCTCATCTGTCGGTAGCTTTTTGCTGTGAAGCGCACAATGTTGGAGGCATCCCGTGGCTCAAACACCTTGATGTCGTCCGAAAAAGATGACATGAACTTGTTGGTTCCCCTGTCCATTGTCGTGGCTGATATTTTGTGAAAATCCGGCAGAAATGCTACGCTAATTAACTCAGATCGAAATGAAAGACGTCATGTTTACACAGACATGCAGTAGGCTGCTTAGTAGTTGGTCCACTACCGTAAGCAGCCGCCAACTTCATTTTCCCCGTAGAAGAAGAAGTGCGCGGTGCATGCTGGGATAGTTGTCAGAACGCTGGTTTGTTAATAAAGTTTGATAATACATTTAAAGCCAGAGGGGGAGGGGCAGGGGAAGAGAGACAGAGACTGCGGCGGCAACCTGTCGGTTGGTCTGTGTTACCCAGAAAGTAGTTGGGCACAATATCGCAACACCAACACCGTGAGTGAAACAACGACTGGGCCAGCCTACTATATAAACTACTCGAGTATGAAGCGTCTATTCCTTGTGCCTTATAATGCGGTGCGCCTAATATATGAAAAAATTCCTAAAATAGGCCATTCATTGAAGGTGCACCTTATAGTGCAGAAAATACGGTAATAAAAATGTTGGCAAAATGTGGCTTGAATTCTGCGTTAGGCATTAACTGGCAAAATGTGAGTCATGATGTGACTCAGTACTGAAATTGTATCAGTCACTGAGGCTGGCAGCGAGGTTGTCTTAAACTCAGCTGCACTGCATCGCTTGAGGCTCAGCAGCTCTGATCACACTAGTTACCCAGTGGAGGATGGTGATGTGAGTGCAGTCCAAAAGAGAGAAAAGAAACAAGAATTCACTCCAAACATGTCCAACTAATCATCTCCTCCCTTCTTCCTTAAACTGTCGAGACTCAAGTTGGTTCGCAAAGAAAAGACAGTGATTCACTAATTTTGCTCGTTCACGACAGACTCTCTGGGTGTGAGACGAAAGGAGGTGACGTGAGGAGCAGAGGGAGACAGAGAGTGGCAGCGCCAGTACAAACTGACCAGAAGTGACAGGCAAACTGTGACCAGAGGGAGGACACACAGCGTTGTGCGCTCTCTTCAGCTTGGCTGGTAAATGAAGAACACACACACACACACCGGCTATTCAGGTTGGCAGCGAGGTGGCTTCAGACGGCCTCTCCTCAGCAGGAGCGACCTGGGTGAAGCCTCCAGATCGACAGGCATCCACGCTGGCTAAGTGTTTCGAACCGAGACGTTTCATTCCTCTGCGCCCTGAGCTCATGTTAATATTCTCCATTTGTAGGTCATTATGCAGTATTTACTACTGATCCTGCACTGTGACCAAATCCTGAATGCAGCTGCTTCTGGAATGCTTAAGCCTCTCTGTTCGCATTTGGTTGGACTTAAATCTATGAAATTTAAAACAATGAAATTAACAGCCTTCAATTCAAGAGCAAATTAATTCACATGGCATTAGAAAAAAAAAAAATAAACTACAGCCACTTAGACAAACCATCACAACATCCAGCAAAGCTGTTGGAAGAATCCAAAAGAGGATGTTGCTTAGCAATGGGGAAAGATTTTGATTTTCTTGGCTGAGGACCAAGAGAAAATTTATCAAACAAACCCAAAGCTTCTGTTTCTGACTTTAACTCTGCGCCCAAGGCCACAGCACAGCAGTGCCGCTCTTATACCAACACAAAATATGCAGCGCTCATTAAAGAGCAATGTCAAAGAAGTTTATTGGGATTTATTGCAAATTGTTTTTGCTCTCAGATACAATATCAGTAATATTCTATAGTCGCGGTTTTGCATGGCAGACTAATTTGCGGCTTCGGTTTAATTCTGAGGGCCTTTTGTTGTCCTAACAATAATCTTTATATTCTGACTGAAAGGATCATGTCTTTGAAAGTGTGAGATCTTTTGGCTTTCTAATCAGTGATTATTGTGTTGAAGTGCCTCTTATAAGCTCATCAGTATAAGCTAGCAGCAATCCAAGATGTGCAGCAACGTTATCTGCTGTGAAATACGTTCAGTATTCAATCAAAGAGACACTGAGGAAAAATGTAAATAATGTATTTGCACCTTTAATCAATAGTTAGAGGGAACACGTTTCTCTCTGTGTTTCCATATTCAATCAGCTGAACTGTTTATCCTATATGAATGAAGCAAGATTCAATTTGCAGATATGCTGTGATACAAATGAGTAATTATTACTCTTGGCTGCAGCTGAGCTTTCTCTATTGTTTCTATATCCCTAGAGACACATATTTAAAAAATAACCAGCTCTGTGAACTCTCATTTCAAGTCCTTAAATGACTGCTGGTTTTTAAGCCAGCTCTGTAAAGTACATGGGGGAAAAGAAAAAAAAAAAAAGAAAAAGATAACTACTTCTTGGATCTATTTTTTTTTACAAAGCACATGCTCATCCATAAACAACAGCTTTCAAAAAGTCTCATCTTATAAATTTGTGCATGTGTGCATTTATTCCACCTCACTGTCAACCTAGGATGCAGACACACACACACACACTTTCTTCATGCTTTCTTTCAGCAGGTCCTGACAGGTGGTCCTGTGGGACACATCTCAGCTGGCAGCAGGCTTCATCTTCCACTAAAACCAAGTCTGGGTCAGGGGTAAAAGTTTGAGGAGAGGGAGGACCCCGGTATATCACAGTGGAGCACATGTAAATGGGAAAACAAAGACTGCAGGAGGCCATACTTTTTTGTGCAATGAAAATGTGTTCTTTATCGATCTAGGTTTTCATTAGCTCTGAGTCACGAGCTTAAAAATGACCAGAAATTTGCTTAAATACATCAATCATGTTTGATATGGCTTTAATATGAGTTTCACTTTTTTGAACTGAATTACTGAAATTAATTATCTTTTTATGACATTCAGAACATTACCTGTTGTATATGAATGAATGTGGGCCATCACTGAAGATATTTGTGTTACATCTGTCAAAGGAGCAAATGCAGCCTTTACTGACATGATCTCAAGGCAATGCATATAAATTTAATGCTGCTTTACATATAAAAGCTTCAGCAGGTAATAAGGAAAATAAGTTGGTAGAATCCAAGATCTATTCGCATCAGCAACTTTAAGCCAAACACTTGGTAGATATTTTTTACTAATAACAAATGACTCTATCCACTAAGTTTTTAATGAGACAGCTGAGGTGACCCTTGATGAGCACACATGCTAAAAGGTTAACCTTTTAACCTTTTCTTTTCAAGAACGTGAGGTTTCCTCGCATTCATGAAAGAACAATAACACAATCACAAGAGAAACGCCAATTTAGAGAATAAAACTAACTTTCCTCGTTGTTATTGTTGTTGTGCAATGAAACTATCTTGTAATTCTTACTTTATTCCTGCTGCCTCTCGTTTCACACGCTGTCAAACTAACCACACCTTTAATTCTGTCATCGCCACACTTGTCCTTGTACTTTCTTTTTTTTTAACCATTCTTTTTTTTTTTTAGTTTGTCATTTTCCTTTCAGAATGACTTTGCCGCCTCCTCCTCTACTCCACCTCTTCCTGACGCCTGAGGGGCGTCATGAGAAATCTGTCACTTCCTGACTGTTCATCCACAACCAGCGAGCAGACTCCCAACATATCCTATCCTTTCACTTCTTTGATCTTGCTGCACCACTAGAGTCAACAAAAATGCTTTACATGCATTCCTTCCTTGTGCATCGATGCATGTTGTTTCTATGTTTTACTTGATCTCTCCATATTCAGATGTAAGTCAATATGTGTAATGCACATACTGACTTACATCTGGTTTAGTTCTGGTTCGGAACCAGCATATATCCTTCTAACACAAGACACCAAACATCTATGTATCTCCATAATACAAATAATATTTACAAACTGTTTTCATACTTTACACGATTCCCCTCCAACTGCACAAGCTGTACTTATTTCTCCCTGATTGAAGCGGTTTCAGTTATTCACATGTTCAAATGGGATCATTGGTGTGTTAACTTTTGCCAGATTCTTTTAAAGTGTAAAGAAGAAGAAGAAGAAGAAGAAGAAGAAGAAGAAGAAGAAGAAGAAGAAACAGCAGATCGATTCAGTGTACTTTTGTTCCACACTGGTGGAAGGAAAACAAATAGATGCATTGTAATTGGAGAAAAAAACAGAAGCTGCTTCTCCAGCAGCAATATGCCACTTTGCCGGTAAACGGCTGAGTCATGCACTAAAATAAGAAAGAAAACTCTCTATTTTTGTCAGACCACAATTAATGCCTCAGCTTCTCCAAGAAGCAGCTCAAGATGGTATAGGTGTGAAACAGACAAAGTGCTGTAATAAAACATGACATCAACAAATGTACCAGCTCTGTTCAAAAGGAGATATTTGTTTTGTCTTCACTGAAGTTTTACACCTTTTCTCAAAAACACTATTGATTACGTAGAGTTTTCAAATGTGAAAACAACAATTCACCTAACCTTGAGGAAAATAAAGCAAGCCTATCATAAATACACAAAACTATAACCCACTAATAAATCTGCTTTTGCAAAAATAAATTAATAATAAATGCAATTCTGGTCAGAAGTTTTTCTCCACTCACCTTCATGAATTTAATATTCATTTTGTGCTTTTAATCATTATGAGTGGAATGACTGTACGACAAACAATGGCAATGATTTTTAGGAACAACAAATAGGTGGGCTGTTTTTGAATTTATTGGGCTTTTTAAAGGACATTTCGTTATTAAGATTATTGCAGGATCTTAATGTTGAATTTGAAAAATATGTGGGTCAGGTTCGCCTTACTATGGGTTGTTTCTCCATCAAATAATGTTTGTATAGATTTGAGTTTGTATGTATTATTTTGAAACTACACTGGAATTCAATTAGATATAATCACAAGCTACAGTTTCATCCATAAGATAGAAAATAAAGAAGGAAAATTGTAATGTAAAAAGTATTTATAGAAGACCAATGAAAGAAATCTACGGTAATGTATTTTTATTAATACAACAGAAAAAAAAATCACGTTTCAATAACAATATTTGTCTAGCTTCACACCTGGGGATAGAGAACATATTAAATGGTGCCACAAGTCCACTAAATCCAGAAGAAGAAGAAGAAGAAGAAGAAGAAGAGCAAGAAGAGCTGTAGCATCTAATGTGTCAGTGTTTGATTTCTTTTTCTTTTTCTTTTGCTTGTTGCGACTTCACTGGAAGGTTCATGACCAAGTCAGTTTATTCATAAGTGCATGCTCCGGACACCAAAGGTCAAAAGTCTGCTCACAGTCTTTTTTTTTCTGCATACCCAGCAGCGACGCCGCGTGTGTTTTCAGCAGCCAATTTTAAGCTGCGAAAACGACGGCTGAAGTTGTGCTGCAGTATCAGCTCACTCAGCTGTGAAATATGGCTGACATGGCCGTGTGCAAACCACAATTACGCCTCGAATCCCTGACAAAGTGACCACAGAGCACTAGTTGTTCACTCAACTGTGCAATATGAACTGGTGGACCCTGCCTGCAATGCCTCTATTTGCCCAAAACACAATCGCTGCGATGTCACACACAGTCCCCAGCATTTGCTGCAGAAAGAGATTGGCACCAAAGTGACAGGAGGGAGAAGAGCCTATTTGTGCTACTTAACAATGGCTGAAAGAGGAGGACAGGCTTTATTGTGTGCTCGCAGATTGACTGCCTACAGTGGATTTCTCATCTGTTATTACTGTGTTTTTACTATATGATGTCAGTGCAGCGTTTGAGTTTCATTTTGATCTAGAAGAGGAAAAATTTGCCTCCTGACCTCTAAGATGTGCTTGAAATAGTTTAGTTTGAAGCTGCTTTAAATTAGTATTTGTTTAAATTCTTCCTGCCAGTGGAAGAAAATCAATAAATACAAAAACATTTTCAAAACTGGGCCCATATACAGGCTGTTTTCAGCTATGCATTGAGTGCAGCCTGTGATGATGACAGAAGCAGGATTAAACTCTTGTTTGTCTTGGATTTCTAAGACATTAATCTTGAATTTCAGGCCTCATTTCACAAAGGAAGCTTCAAAATTCGAAAACCATTTCTGCAAAGGGGGGGGGGGATAACAGTGACTCAGATTCTTGAGGTTGACAGGCCCACAGTTCCTCATTATTGCTGATTGGATAATTGCTGTTTTCAGATGATGTTCTAAGAACCACTTCTCATTCTTTAATTAGCATTTTTTTTTTTTTTTTTTTTACAATTTGTAACGCTTTTCTTTGTGACATTTCATTGTTTTCTGAAGCTGCAGCCTCCAAGAAGACAACCCAACTAGAATGTTTTAAAATGTAGTCAAATACGGTATTTTTGTTCTGACAATCTTTTCACCCGTAAGTGGTTAAAAATACAACTATAAATGTTCAAAAGAATCTCACCGACATCACATTTTATAAGCCTGCTTCTACACACCATGGGTTCATTGTTGCAATCTTGTTTTTTCTCCCCTGCATGTTTGGATCTTGCAGTCGTCTGAAATAAACATCCAGAAGTTACTGTTTCCAGTTGACACATCAGATCATGTGTTTGGTGACAATAACAACGCCATCGTACACCTCACCTCTCGTCCAATGATCGCTAAACATCAACAACAGCTCTCTGGCTCACTGCGTGGATAGACAAAAGGATGAATGGATTAATAATGGTGTGAAAGCCTGAATCTTCCGAAGTCCAACACAGTGGTTTCCTTTAGCTTACCTCACAATTTCGCTTTATCTCATGATCTCATTCTCTGATTCGATTAATAAAAATGGATAGAGCTTTGGCCTGTAAAGTGCCTTGAGATGAGATTTATTGTGAATAGATTTATACATAGCCTTTATTGGTTGGCAAAAAAAAAAAAAAAAAAAATCCCGGGCTATTCTAGAATAAAACATTGATAGCGCAGTTTGTTAGAAACAGCTCCAAAGGGCAGCAGTGACGGTTTTCCAATTACCACAAAACATTAATAACGAAATGCCTGTTTTAATTGCCATAATTTTCCGTTCTGTGTTTTGATTTAAGAATATCCAGGGCCGCATGGAAAGAGGCCTCATTTTGTGGATGTTTTCTATGATTAGACAGAGGTCGGTTCTGAATAAATTCACAAAAACTCTGAAAATGTGATCGCTGATTACATTCTGTGTCTAAGACATTAAAAGTCATTAACGCCTTGAATTAACTCTCTATTCATAAAATCTGTCATAGATTTAAAGTGAGCTTGGAAGCACCGGCTGAATGTAACACCTAACACTTAATTAAAAGACTTCCTGTGCTCGATGAAATTCAAATAAAGCCTGGAGTGTCATAAATCTTGGCAACAGCCAAGGCACCACTGGACAGATTTATTGGCTTTTTATCTTTGTGCTGAAACTCAGCAAAGCTCAGCTTATCGGGCTGACGAATAAACACGTTATTATGTCAGAAGATTATCAGCTCTGTATGGAAACAATTGATTGTCTGTTTGCCTGTTTAATGCAAATGGACCAAAACAATCCACTGTGAGCAAGTTATGTTGGTTGGCAATGCCAGACGGTGCTGGTTTGTGAGCGGACAAAAATATTAGTACGTTAGAAAGATCTGCAAAAGCTTCTCTGATCTGCGTTTAGGGGGGAGGGAGATTTTGCAGCAGCCGTACATTTACTTATATGTTGCAGAAAATAGAAACACAGCTGCAAACTAATTTTCACACATGTGCACACCCCCACAGTCATGTCATCACTCACCTCTGCATACATCCTCACAGCATACATGATTAGCACTGCTATTAATAATCTGGATGTTCATTACGCTGAAGAAGACAAACAAATTACCACAAACTGCAGATTTTTATTAATGTACCTTTGTTTCATATTAATTGTACAATTAAAGATTAAGCGCATGGTTAAGATATAAATTAGACTAATTATATTTTTTAATGGTTTCTAAAAAATGAAATAGAATCACTTTATCAATCCCTGTTTGCAACAGACGCAGGAACAGAAGCTGCTAACAGGCCAGTTTCACTCCTAATGAGAGGATTAATTTGTCCATTAAGGTCTTTGTGAAAATACAGAGGTATTGGAGGGCAAAACTGGGCGGAAACACTCACCGTCTCCTAATGGTAATCATTAAATTAACTAGATAATTAGAACTAAACTCAGAAATTTCTAAGCTTTGATATTTTGTGCAGCTGCGCTCGTTATAAATCTTTATCCACTGGTGGAATCAGAGTCAGCAAGCCACATCCATCTCTCTGCCTCCCTCTTTCCTCTGCTACAGGCAGTAATATTTATGGACTGTCTGCAGGGTCACACGGTCTCACAGAGAGCACCCATAAAACCTATCGCCACTGTCCTGCTGGCCCGTCAGTAGTTATGTGATTGTAATGGAAAGTCTACGGTTTTTATGTGGATGTTGGGTTAGAGATTTGTGCATGTTGTTGGTGCATTTGTAGATGTGGATGGACTTGGTTTGTATGCCAGTTTAAAAGAGGCACCTCAGATTGGAGGTTGTGTGTTTTACGAGCAGCCAACAAATATTCCCCAGCAGACTTTGGCAACGGGAAGATTGGAAATGTTCACGCAGCTGGGACACAAGATTGTGGAACAAAACCCAAACATTTCTACAACACCAAGGAGTTTCAATTATAGTCTATGTGGCCTTTAATAAGGAAATCAGTCTCAAATTGGACTTTAAGACTATAAAGCCCAAAATATTAATAAAACGGTACTGTGTGCCTGGAAAATATCCATTGTTGTGCCTTAAGGCTGTGAAGTCATGTTTCATGAAAAATAAATATATGTCTTTAGCAATATTTACCACAGTCAGATTTGATGTTATAGGCCTTTTAGCTTTCTAGAAATGTCAATATAAGTAATCTAATTTCTGATAAGAAACAAACTCGGGCATCATAACTGCAATTCAATGATGCACAAATCTGCCCCTCCATATCAGAATCTCATCTGACAATTATCTGAAAGAGAAATGACTGAAAAGATATTAGATGGTTTCTAGTTTCAATATCTTTACACTATTTTATTTCTCTTGCAAAGTTTATGTGCCAGCTTCAAACTGTTATGTCACTAAAAATAAATAAGGTTCAGTGTCTAAGCTTGATGTCTATTTATGCTATTTTTCCACCCTTTTAAAAGATTATCTGATGAGATAGAAGCAAGATGTTACTCAACAGATAGAGAAACAATAATCATCAGTATCTCTGGTTTCAGAAAAACCAGAGATACTGGTTTGACTAGCAAGTGCAACGTGATTTAGGGGAATCACATTTCCAAGGGTTACAATTGCTCTATGAACTCAAAGGCTGCCTTGTTCCCTTAATTCAAAATTATAAGGGACATTGTTAAAATATTCCCCCATGGCGAAGCACAAGATTTTGATGGAGCATCTTCGTTCTTAGTTTTTACCAGTTTATCTCTTGCGAACGCATAACCCGTGTATTTATATCATTTAAGCCTAACTGGTCATTATACAAAACTATTTTTGCTATGTTTTTATTAGCATTTCATACCATACATAACACATAACATTAATACTGTCTACAATATTATTTACAGCATAAAATGTTGCATATGTAAGTTTCTTTGCTAGCTTTCAAAGTGATTTGCATTGAGGCTAAAAACAACCCCGCCCCCCCCACAAAAAAAAATGTGATAGATAATCTAAGTCTTTTTCTCCCTATGGCACAGAAAGAAATGAGACATAAACTGTATGAGTGCAGCTAAGTGGTTTACTGACTGTCATCTAATGCAGGAATATGGCAACTTGCACAGACCAGCTGTTACTAACAGCAGACACATCATTAGTGCTATTTGCTTTGTGAATGACATGTTCAGAAGGAGCACATAATGCTAATGTAGGGTTGTTTATCAACATGAATCCATTATAAAGGATTTTATTTACATCCTAAGATACACAATACATATTCACATGCATCTTTTAGATGTCTCATTGTTCCATTAAAATCCTCTGCATCCTTGTGTCTAGGTTGACTGGAAGACTCAAGCTGGTACCTGACAAACACTCAATCAAAGTCGATGTGAAATATTTGACAAAGATCACTGCATGATGTCCCATAAAGGCAACAGCATACTGGACGTCCTCCTTGACTGCAGCCGACAGACTGACAGGGTAACCAGCATGATCACTGTCATGTTATAAACAAGCATAATCACAAAAGAGCAGATAAATGGCACAGGGCACATGGGCACAGGACAAGGTGGCAGGTTCTAATCTTGAAAGATCAAAATGTGAATGACTGTTTTTAGAGTCTTTAGTGTGAACAGACGGGCATCACAGTGAAGGTAATATTCATCACCCAAACCAAGAAACATGCTCCATTTCCTGCCTGTCAATCCAAAGGTTAATGGAAACATCAGAGAGTCACATCAAATCGCCACCAAGGTAACCATCTGGGTGGAAAGGAAAGGTTTCTGCTGTAGCCACAGCAGCACTTTTTTCTTTCTTTTTTACTTTAAGAGGTGGAAGTCAAAGATTTTCTTTACAGTCACTAAAGAATCCTTGGAGAGTCAACGGTGTTACAAGAGCAGAAAAATATGCTTAACCTCAAGAACTCTTGGGAATGAACAACAGCAGCTCATTTCTACAAAAAAAAAAAGAAGAAAGCAAGACCAGCACTGTAAAAATATTTTGCCTGCATGATTTATCAATCTCAGATGAAACAATGCACTGTAGGTGAAATATTGAGGTCAATCTTTGTAGCAGTGAAGATTGCAGTACTATGTGGAAACAGGTCACTTAATAGATTCTTATTGGCAAGGGGGTTTATCTAATTTGGGATCTGTAAAAACACATATGTATCATATTTTAAACTCCACGTAGTACATTAAAAACAGCAGTGCCGATGTGAATAGACATTTTACTTCGACTGTATCATTACAGGGCATGTCGTTTTTTTCTTCTGTGCTCTCCTTTTTTTTCTAGTGAAACAATGATTGAAGTCCACAGGTGCTTGTCAAAGAAGAGCAAACATCAGCATGCTCAGATGTTCTCTGACAAGGCACAAGAGGAAAATCCATCAAAGTCAGAAGAATCTGTCCTCTGTGAATCACAGACGTCTGGGTCAGATTTCATGCTGCACCAAATTTTGCTGAGATATCTCAGTCGGGACCAAATTGATGGACTGGAATGCTAGTGAAAAAAAAAATAAAAAAAATAAAATATATATATATATTGAAGTTGTACTATTTTTAATAACAGCAAGATAGCAGAAGCCAAAGCAACAGCAGATTTATTTGTTTATTTATTCCTTTGTGTTTTTTGGAATAAAAATGGTTTGAATAGAACAAGAAATATTGTCCCTTTTAGAAGGGACTTTTAGTGCAGAAACAGTTCATAAAACAGGAAAGCACTCAGAGCTTACATACTCCTCCATTACCATCCAGCCTAAGAAGAGGACAACCTCAACCTGCATGGAAACACAGAGTAGATGCTCACGCTGTTACCTCCCGACACCTCACAAGCGCAGTGACCGTTTCACCTCTCCACTCTTGTGCCTCTCCATTATTTAAATCCCTCGCTGTTATACTTCAGCCCACTGACGACACTACGGTGCGCATAATAGCTTGTTTTTATGAATGAACCAAACCATGTTAAAGTAAACCATGTAAATATAGTTTACACTGGAATCATTGTTTTGGATTTAGTGTAATAGTTGAGAAAAAAAAGCTTTCTAGTTTGCTGTGAAAATGGAGTACTACAAAATGTAAATGTTTATTAGAAAGGACAAGACCCAGGAGCCTGGCATAAACCACATTTTTACTTAGAAGCATTAAAGAATATATGCTAATTATGAAAGAAGCAGTGACTGAATTCATTAAGTAATTATTTTCCCAGACAACCCAAGTTCATTTACAAACTGAGCTGTTTTTTCAGGAACAGGTCTGTAAAAACAGCCTGTGTGCTACATTCAAGAGAGAGATTTATTTGATGCATCAAAGAGTGATGTCATCACTGCTGATGTCATTGTTACCAATGGAACTGAACATTCTAATGGTGCATTCACACCAAACACGCTTTGAGCGTCAGGCGAGTCTGCTTTATATTCAAAGTCTATGTGGAGCTTTGGATGCGCTCGACACATCCAAACAGTTCAAATGGATGCTCGAAACACGCCGCATCGGCCCTCGGCGTACCTCCACATAGAGTTTGAATGTAAACCAGATGCCCCTGACATATAATGTGTTATATGTCCAGTGTCATATTAGGTCCATCATATTAGGACCAAAGCCTGGTCCTAATATGATGGATTCATTGCTTTGGGTCAGGGGAAATGTTTAGAAGTAGGATGCAAATTAGGTTTTAGTTAATGTTAGGGTTAGGAATAGATTAGTATCGGTTAAGGTTAGGGGAAATATCTGGGTTAGGAAAAATCGCAGCTACTAAAATGAAGGGAAATCAATGCAAAGATCTAATATGGGTCGAATTAGTTTTGACAAACCTCTATACCATTTTGTTTTCTAAATCATTGTAAAAATAACAATTATATAATGTTGTTTTTCTTCCAATTGCATAGCTGCAGTACACTAGTAGTCTAATGCGTTGAATGTGCTGAGACACATTCAATGCATTAGAAACAAAAGATTCTGATTTTGGTTGCGATTGGTTTCTAATGCATTGATTGTGTCTAATCTGGCTCTGCTATTGTCCAGAAACAACCAATCAGAACCAAAAGTTTGCCTTTTGGTTCTGATTGGTTGTTTCTGAACAGCAGCTGAGTCAAAGGAATTTTCACAGATTCTCTGTTTCATATTCTACTGTCAGACACTTTTAACAAATATTCATTCATCCATCATCTAACACGCTTATCCTTGCACACACACATTCACACTTTAGGACAATTTAGAGAGATCAATTAATCAATTAAACATCGGTTTGGATAGTGACCTAGGTTAGTGCCACCTGGGTGTGGGTCGGTGTAAAGGCCGAGCCGGACTTAGCTTGGCCTTCATGCCAATGCCAACATGAAGACCCTCCATGCAATCAGTGGAGGCTGGTTGCATGGATGTCCGTCTTTCCTCAGACCTCCATGTTTGATTGGAGGTCCATCTTTCTTCGGACCTCCCTGGTTGATTGGAGGTCCGTCTTTCTTCGGACCTCCCTGGTTGATTGGAGGTCCGTCTTTCTTCGGACCTCCCTGGTTGATTGGAGGTCCGTCTTTCGTCAGACCTCCCTGGTTGATTGGAGGTCCGTCTTTCTTCGGACCTCCCTGGTTGATTGGAGGTCTGTCTTTCCTTGGTCTCCTCTATTTGGAGGGAGCCTTCTGTTTGCAAGCTAGATGTGGGTCGGTGCAAAGGCCGAGCCAGGCTATGCATGGAGACCCCTTGTTGATTGAAGGTCTGTCTTTCCTTGGTCTCCTCTGTTTGCAGGGGGAGCTCTGGTCGGGTGGAGACTCTAGGATGGTTGTTTTCTAGAGCAAGTTTTAACTCCACCTTCAGGTCTGCAACCTGACCCTGCAAAGCTTTCACCATTTCTTCCTGAGCCTTAAATTTGGAAGCCTGCTCAGAGTGACTTTTGAGCTGCTCCTCATATTTAAGTCTCACTTTGTATTCTTCAACCATTACTTCAATTAGACCTTTATTGCGGGAGGCGTATTTTGCAGCCTCCCGCTTGAAGTACTCCAGTTGTTGAAGAACGCTCTTGTCAACTGTAACTTTGGAAGAGCAAGAAACCTTTGGCATATCTTTAATCTTTTGCTGGTGACGTTCTTTTTCCAACATTGTTTGCAGTTTTTGAATCTCCTCCTGCTGGGATTTGACTTCAGCCTGAAATGCAACCCTTCGGTCTCTTTCCTGATGGAGTTCAAAAATCTGATTCTGTAACTCTGTTTTAAGATCGTCTACCTGCTTTGTAAGATCTTTGACGTGTTGGTTTGTCTCTTCCACGTCTTCCACTGAGGGGGTTATCTCAAAGCCAGCAGAGGGTGTTGTTTTCTGCTCGACTTCCAAAGACGTTGGTCTCTCAAAGTTGCCGGAAGGACTTGATTCCCCCTGGATCTCTGATTGATCTTCCGGCTCAATGGGGCCGACACTGTCATCTTCAACAGGGAAAATGACAGCGTCGTAGTCGACTTGGATGTTGAGGTCTACCATGTCGACCCATGAAAGCTTAGCTGGAAAAGCTTCATGTTTAAAAGCAGTCTGCTGTTGCTTCATGACTGGTTAATTCTCACTTCTCTGGAATCGATATCTAACAAGCTCTGAAGGGTGATCTGCCGCGATTGAACTGTGGAACAGATCAGAGAAAACTCTGTCTGCGAGCTACATTCAAGAGAGCGATTCCCTTGTGATATCATAGAGTGATGACATCATTGCTGATGTCATTGATACCATTGGAACTGAACATTCTATCCACCTTACTCCTGGGAGGCTTACTGGGGAAACGATTATGGATCTTACTTCCGGCGCCCACCGAAAGTAGCAGTATTTCATTGTAATTTATAGGATTTTTGGCTAATCTATATTCATGATAGAAGTTACATCTCTTTTCAGTTAATTTACTGCCTTGCACAGCAACATTAGAACAAACATTCGCATTTTACTGCCCCCCATTAGCGTTAGCCTTTCCCCTAAAAATAGCTTTTAGCTATTTTTCTTATTGGCCACGCTTTGTACACTGAATGGAGGAAGTCAATGTAAGACAACATGCTAGTGATGCCCCACATGCTACTGACAGCATTTAGGCTAATGTTAGCAATTTGGCTCATTTTAACTTGTACACTAATTTCAACATACTGAACAGCATAAGTCAATGTTACTCAATATGCTTGTGACTCTCTTGCTTTTGAGTACTTTGCCACTTACTTTAGCATTGATGCTAATTTGTAGCGTCAGAACACTGGATTCCAACCGACAGGCACACTTTGGCAGGCCCCATTTAAATTTCTTCAGAAATTTTCTAGTTGTTCTCTCTAATTTGTCCATTGATGTAAGTGAGTTTGCCTCCATGGTTGTGTCTATATGAATCTTTTATTCATGTAATGGCCTCTGGACAGAGGTTCAACTCTACAAAAATCAAGTGAGCATTCAAAAAAGAACGATGGATGAAACTCATTCCATCTTTTATTTCTCTTCAAAAGAACTACTTCGAGTGATGTCACCAAGTGAGTAGGTTCATTTGCATCTTCTCTACTTCCAGGGCTCACTAAAGAAAATGCTGCTGGCAGCCTCACACATCTGAGAACACCAGGATTTGCAGAGAAACATGTTCGCAGTTAATTGCTGTTTTCTTCTAGTTCCAGTCTGAATCTCCAAACGACAGAAACAAGCTCCTCCTATTTAACACAGACATTTACAGCTTGGCAGCAGCATAAAAGATGGCCATGAACTCAATTCTTTCTCATAATTCATATTGTCCCTTTTAACAAATTAGATCCCAAAAGACCAAATTAGGACTTGTGTATTGATTCTGAAATTCATTTAAGCTTAGTGAAATGGCTGCAGGCAGAAGTGAAAGCTGTATTGATCATACTAAACCCTCAGCTATAAACAAGCATTCAGAAACACAGTTGTGCAGGTCTCATTCCTGACAAGAAGATTATATGTATTAAAGCACAAGGTAAGTCAATATTTCTGTTTAATTTAGTTGCACCGAAATATGGAAATAACTTTACATTAAACCTAAAAAGATGTATTTAAAGAATTTATTGCCTGTATTGGTGGAGAGTTTTAAAACATGAATTTCACGTGGCACAACCATCACACAGTTATTCCCCAGCAGGAATAACTGCAAACCGTCCTCTGATGCATATAATCCATCACTGTCAGAAAAAGGCAAAAGAGTGAAGGGCGTTTTTTTTGTTTTCCATCTGACCATCTGAGTGATATGTTGAAACTCCTCCTTGACAATAATGGAGAACACACTAATGAGCCCTTTAGACAACTGTTTTCTCTTTCAATTAAGCGTAATAACATCTCCATAAATCTAAAACTGTTTCAGAGAACGCTGAATTTTTCATCCAACACGTTTTGTCTCTTCATAACTAGTCCACCTCTTACCACCAGCACCCATATACACCCTGTTTCACATTTTGTATTTCTTTCTTCCCCCCTATGTTTGGCCTGCCAAAACTATTATTTCAAATAAACATAAAGAGCTGAAAGTGGAGAAAGATTAAATTAATAACTGTTTAGTTTAATACCACTAATAATAATCCCATCTGTCTCTTCAGCTTGGGTTAGCTCAGCTCAGTCTGAGTCTCGGGGGATGGATTCAGACACAGCTTTAGTCTCGTGATCACATTTTAGTTGCCAGGTAACTACTGATGAATCCAGAAAGAAATGGCATGAGCCAAGAAACAGTGCGGCTTCTAATTCTCACATGTGCTTCAACGCTTTTTTAGGTTTTAACACATTTTTTATGTTTACTTTAAAGATTAATTGGGGCATGCCATTAGCAATGCATAAGGAGAGCAGTGACTGACCTGCGAAGCAGGTCAGTCACTGCCTCCATGCATTGCATGGCAGGCACCTATTGTTCTACACCCAATAGAACGCCTGGATATTATTATTGGGGCATGCCATTAGCAATGCATAAGGAGAGCAGTGACTGACCTGCGAAGCAGGTCAGTCACTGCCTCCATGCATTGCATGGCAGGCACCTATTGTTCTTCACCTAATAGAATGTCTCTTTATTTATATATATCTTTATTTTTCTTCCATTACCGTTAATGCGGCTCGTACCGCTGCGTGCCCACCCACAAAAGTGGTATCAAATCGTGCGGCTCGATGCCGAGAAGGGAGCTATTATTTTTATTGGGGATCGGAGTTACGATGGCGACGTAAAAAGCGAAAAACGAGCGAAATTTCCAACTGCCGAAACGCAGAGTGTAACTGACACCAACTGCCGCTTTTTTAGAGTGAGAAACAGGGTGGAATTTTGACCCCAAAATAATTTTGAAATCGCTCTCATGGGTGCAAAAATTGCTCTATTGGTATGAAAGTCGGTCATGACATTGATACGAATGCCTGCTCCGGTAAAATGTTTTCAAAATTTCCCTAGGGCTTACGGTTTTCGGTCTAGGTGCTTCAGAGCAAAGTTTTGGGACAGGATAACTGACGCTCCTCCCCAGTGTTTTACATACATTTCTGAAAAATCTCTGAGCTCAGCGCACAACATTTTCCTCTCAACACTGCAATTACTGTGAATGAGCTACAGATATGAATCGCGGTACTAAATGAGACGACAAATAGCCCTCTCATTTGCTTCAAACGGTTTTTGGATCGGCCTTACGGATCCTGAACGGGAAGCAGTTGTTCGGACTGCTTTTTTCATTAAAACTGACTGGGTGTCTCATAAAGATAGATAAGTCTGACACACACAGGGCACTTTCATCACTATAGCAACAGAATGCAGAGAGGGAGAACTGCTGGGGTTTGGACTACAAAGACTCTGTAGTCCTAAGAATGGCGGAACACTTTAATACAGAGGGCAGAGCAGAAGGTCAGAACTACAACATGGTGGAACACTCAATTATTACAGAGGAGGCCTCAGCTGGCAGTTAGAACTACTTCCTGTTTTGGGCATTATACAGCTAGATTAACCAAACCACTGTTACACATTGGATTAGTGTGGTTATGAAAATTAAGTTTACTGAAAGTTTCAAAATAAAACTCTGAAAATTGCACTCACAAAAGTGAGTGCAATAAAATAATATAAATCTTATTTTATGTTTTTTTTCTCAGGATAGTGAACTGCATCAGACGACAAACAGCCCTCTCATATGCTTCAAACAGTTTTTGTTCTAACTGTACAGCCTTGCGAAGCAAGGCTGTACGTTTATATCAAACTTTCTTAAAATAAGCATTTTAGCAATTCTTTCACTCAGGTTAATTGACAGCCTGTACATTTATATCAAACTTTCTTAAAATAAGCATTTTAGCAATTCTTTCACTCAGGTTAATTGACAGCCTTGCGAAGCAAGGCTGTACATTTATATCAAACTTTCTTAAAATAAGCATTTTAGCAATGTTTTCCTCTCAGGTTAGTGGACAGCCTTGCGAAGCAAGGCTGTACATTGACATCAAACTTTGTTAAAATAAGCATTTTAGCAATTCTTTCACTCTTGTTAATTGACAGCCTTGCGAAGCAAGGCTGTACATTTATATCAAACTTTCTTAAAATAAGCATTTTAGCAATGTTTTTCTCTCAGGTTAGTGCAGAGAGAACTACAGATTTAAATCGCGGTTCCATCGGAGACAAGAAATTGCCCTCTTATATGCTTCAAAAAGTTTTCGGATTGCTCTTATGGATGCTGAACAGTAAGCCGCTTTGATCAGAAAAACTAACTGCTTCAAACAGTTAGAATTCTCTCTCCCTGTGTGTCTCACTAACATGATAGTTGAGCTGCTCTTTAGAACTACAATGACTGAAGGTCAGAACTACAACATGGCGGAACTCTCAGATACCACAGATTAGGGCTGAACTGGCATTTAGAACTACTTGCTGTTTTGGGCATTATATAGTTGGATTAACCCAACCACTGTTACACATTTTATTGCTGTGGTCAATTAAAATAAAGCTTAATGAAAATTTCAAAATAAAAGCCTTCATATTTTTCACATCAGCTTTGGGCTTTATGTGAAATGTTTAAACAAACTACTGTTACACATTGAATTGGTGTGGTGGTTAAAATGAAGCCTACTGAAAGTTTCAAAATAAAAGTCTGCATATTCCTCTCATGGTAGTGCAACGCCGTAGGCGTTGCAATAATATTAAGCTTTTTTCGCATTTTTTTTCCTCAGGATAGTGAACTGCCTTGCGCAGCAAGGCAGTTCATTAACATTAGCACAAGTTTAGCATTTTACTGCCCCCACTAGTGCACTGCCTTGCGCAGCAAGGCAGTGCATTAGCATTAGCATTAGCCTTTTCCCTAAAGGTAGCTATTAGATAATTTTCTTACTTATTAGCGATGTTCAGTATACTGAATGGAGTAAATCAATGACAGAAAACATGCTAGTGATGCCACACATCCTACATGAATATTAGTCTTCATGCTAATATTAGCATTTTGGCTTATGCATTAATTTCAACATACTGAATGGTACAGGTACAGTTTAGTCAACATGTTTCTGACTCACCACAGGTTATTGACTACATTGCAGCTTTCTTTAGCATTAATGCTAATTTTTTGCATCAGAAGGCTTGATTAAAAAGCGACGGGCACACTTTGGCATGCCCCTCAAAATTTCTGCGGAATTTTCTAGTTATTATAACAACTTCTTCCATTACCGTTAATGCGGCTCGTACCGCTGCGTGCCCACCCACAAAAGTGGTATCAAAACGTGTGTCTCGATCCCGGCATTGGAGCTATTACTTTTATTGGGGATCGGAGTTACGACGGCGACGTAAAAAGCGAAAAACGAGCGAAATTTCCAACTGCCGAAACCTTAGAGTGTAACTGAAACCAACTGCCGCTTTTTAGAGTGAGAAAAAGAGTGGAATTTTGACCCCAAAATAATTTTGAAATCGCTCTCATGGGTGCAAAAATTGCTCTATTGGTATGAAAGTCGGTCATGACATTGATACGAATGCCTGCTCCGGTAAAATGTTTTCAAAATTTCCCTAGGGCTTATGGTTTTCGGTCCAGGTGCTTCAGAGCAAAGTTTTGGGACAGGATAACTGACGCTCCTCTCCAGTGTTTTACATACATTTCTGAAAAATCTCTGAGCTCAGCGCACACCATTTTTCTCTCATCACTGCAATTACTGTGATTGAGCTACAGATATGAATCGCGGTAATAGATGAGATGAGAAATAGCCCTCTCATATGCTTCAAACGGTTTTTGGATCGGACTTACGGAACCCGAACGGGAAGCAGTCGTTCGGACTGCTTTTTCCATTAAAACTGACTGGGTGTCTCATAAAGATAGATAAGTCTGACACACACAGGGCACTTTCATCACTATAGCAACAGAATGCAGAGAGGGAGAACTGCTGGGGTTTGGACTACAAAGACTCTGTAGTTCTAAATATGGCGGAACACTTTAATGCAGAGGGCAGAGCAGAAGGTCAGAACTACAACATGGCGGAACACTCAATTATTACAGAGGAGGCCTGAGCTGGCAGTTAGAACTACTTCCTGTTTTGGGCATTATACAGGTGGATTAACCAAACCACTGTTACACATTGGATTAGTGTGGTTATGAAAATTAAGTTTACTGAAAGTTTCAAAATAAAACTCTGAAAATTGCACTGACAAAAGTGCATCGCCGTAGGCGATGCAAAAATGAAAATCTTTTTTTTATGTTTTTTTTCTCAGGATAGTGAACTGCCTTGCGCAGCAAGGCAGTTCATTAACATTAGCATTTCATGGTTGTCTTAAAGATTGAAATCCTTCCCCAGCTTTCTGTCTCACACACACAGCAGTTGGCTGAGGGCCAATCGCTAGAGCAACAGAATCCAGAGAAAGGCTGCTGGTTTGGACTACAAACCAGCAGCCATAACTGCCATAACTGTAGTTCTATCTATGGCCAAGACTCAGTTAAAATAGAGGCCTGACCAGCATGTCAGAACTACAACATGGCGGAACACTCAATTATTACAGAGGAGGAGTTGGCTGGTATTATAAACAACTTGTGCTTTGAGCATTATATAACTGATTTAACCTGATCACTATTACACATGAAATTAGTGTGGCAATTTCAAATGAAGCTTATTGAAATTTTTCAAAATAAAAGCCTTGACAATTTTTACATCATGTAATTGCTCTTTTTACATACATTTCTGCAAAAAGTTCTGAGCTCAGCGCACACCATTTTTCTCTCATCACTGCAATTACTGTGAATGAGCTACAGATATGAATCGCGGTACTAAATGAGACGACAAATAGCCCTCTCATACGCTTCAAACGGTTTTCGAATACGTATCACGGTTCCCGAATGGAAAGGAGTTGTTCGAACAGCTTTTTGGAGTGAAACTGGCTGGCTCAAACAGATAGAATTGTTTCTCCCCCTGTCTGGAGAAACACAGGGGGAGGCTTGATCACTATAGCAACAGAACACAGACAAAAGCCAAACTGCTCCTTAGGACTACAAAAACACCATCTTTGTAGTTCTAAACACGATGGAACACTTTACTACAGAGGCCTGAGCAGAAGGTCGGAAGGTCAACATGGTGGAACCCTCAATCATTACAAAGGAGGGCTGAGCTGGCAGTTAAGAAGTACATAATGGTGGAACTCTGACTTATTACAGAAAGAAGGTGAGCAGAATGTTATAACTACAGACAGGGCAGAATGTTCTGGGCATTATATATAAACTGGTTTAACCCAACCACTGTTAGATATTGGATTAGTGTGGCCATTTAAAATGAAGCTTACTGAAAATTTCAAAATAAAAGCCTGAATATTCCTCTTGGGCCTTTATTATGTTTTTCTCTCAGGTTAGTGCAGAGACAACTACAGATTTAAATCGTGTTTCCATCGGAGACAAGAAATTGCCCTCTTATATGCTTCAAAAAGTTTTCGGATTGCTCTTATGGATGCTGAACAGTAAGCCGCTTTGATCAGAAAAACTAACTGCTTCAAACAGTTAGAATTCTCTCTCCCTGTGTGTCTCACTAACATGATAGTTGAGCTGCTCTTTAGAACTACAATGACTGAAGGTCAGAACTACAACATGGCGGAACTTTCAGATACCACAGATTAGGGCTGAACTGGCATTTAGAACTACTTGCTGTTTTGGGCATTATATAGTTGGATTAACCCAACCACTGTTACACATTTTATTGCTGTGGTCAATTAAAATGAAGCTTAATGAAAATTTCAAAATAAAAGCCTTGATATTTTTCACATCAGCTTTGGGCTTTATGTGAAATGTTTAAACAAACTACTTTTACACATTGAATTGGTGTGGTGGTTAAAATGAAGCCTACTGAAAGTTTCAAAATAAAAGTCTGCATATTCCTCTCATGCTAGTGCAACGCCGTAGGCGTTGCAATAATATTAAGCTTTTTTCGCATTTTTTTTCCTCAGGATAGTGAACTGCCTTGCGCAGCAAGGCAGTTCATTAACATTAGCACAAGTTTAGCATTTTACTGCCCCCACTAGTGCACTGCCTTGCGCAGCAAGGCAGTGCATTAGCATTAGCATTAGCCTTTTCCCTAAAGGTAGCTATTAGATAATTTTCTTACTTATTAGCGATGTTCAGTATACTGAATGGAGTAAATCAATGACAGAAAACATGCTAGTGATGCCACACATCCTACATGAATATTAGTCTTCATGCTAATATTAGCATTTTGGCTTATGCATTAATTTCAACATACTGAATGGTACAGGTACAGTTTAGTCAACATGTTTCTGACTCACCACAGGTTATTGACTACATTGCAGCTTTCTTTAGCATTAATGCTAATTTTTTGCATCAGAAGGCTTGATTAAAAAGCGACGGGCACACTTTGGCATGCCCCTCAAAATTTCTGCGGAATTTTCTAGTTAGACATTGCAGTCTCTGTTAGCAAGATGTTTGTGTACCCACAATAAAAACAATAAAACACCAATAACTTGAATGCAGAACCAAGCAACCTTGAGTCCATACAGGAAGTTTCTTTCATATTCTTGGATGTAGTAAGTACATTTTCTTATCCAAATAAGATCAAAGTGTAATTTGAGATGATATTTTATTCATTCAAAGAAGGAAATTAAGCGAACAAGTAAACAACATAATCGTATTAATGAATCTGTGTGACTCTAAATCCCAGACAGGAGGAATAAAAAGCCTCGAGGGAAGACCCTGACTCAGACAGATGTATTTGCGGTACTCACTATCCTGGATAATTTATTTTTTTTTTTCCCCCAGCACACACTGTAGTAAATTGTTAAACTCTTATTTATGTCACTCCTCCTCACCTTTGCTTGTTTACTGATAAAACAGACAGCTCAGCTCCATATCAGTGTGCAATAAAGTATCATGCACATGATATAAGATTAAAAGAGCGATGACAAAGCTGTGTCACAGTCCTCTTGAGAAAAGGACCCAAACACTGAACTAATCAAGGGCCTTCGAGGGCTGGAAATTGAAGTCATAAAACTTTTAAACGAACAATAAACACATTAAACAATTGTCATTAGGAAGTTGAGTTCAGATGTGTGGGAAAAGAGGAAAACAAATGAAAGAAAGACGATTGATAAACTTCACTTAACCAAACTATTGTGGCCGTAAACACACAAGATTTGATCGTTCACACACAACCAGAACCATCTATTTACACACAGTGTAAAAAGACATTCTTCGCATCAAACCGTACGTTTTCCTGTTTCAGGTCAGTTAGGTTTGGCAAAGTTATTTGTGTTGGCTCAATCCCAGAAAAATGTATTCTCTGGGAAAAACTGGATGATGTTGTCTTGGCTTTGTAAGGTTTGGTTAAGATAATTTGAGTGAAATGGAGGCACATATACAGCTAACACACTCCTTGTGACCAGGTTACAGTAATTCTGTAAGGCGACATGAGCCAAACTTTCTGCAAACTACTGTATGAGTAAATGGGGAAGAACACCCAACACTTTTGTGTCGAAACATTCAGGTTAAAAGTAGACTTATATATAAACCAAAGAAAATGTATAAAACCATTTGACAGAAAAAGATTCTGCCACATAACGTGCTGGCCCTTAGCTCATAAAGTGAAATTTAAGTTACAGAAAAATGAAAACGATATTAGAAATCCAAACAAATACAAAACAGGAATAATGTTCTCCTCAGTCTTAGGGATGTTGATTAATAACCATCATAATGAAAGTTTTTCTAACAACAAATCACACGCTGTGAGTATTGACTTGGCTGTGAAACAATAGAACCATTGTAGACGTATGCAAAAAAAATATATATATAATTATGCTTTTTAACCTTTAATTACTGCACGCGTGCAATCAAAAGATCATTGTCTCATAATAAATGCCTTCAAATGTATATTGTTGTTATTACATGATCATTGTCTGGACCATTTATGAGAGCCCCGGCTTGCAGAAGTCAGCTTAGAAAAACAAATGTCTAACACACGTGCTTAAGCAGTCTGGAGGAACATTAGTTTAAGCAAATCACGATGCAGAGCATGGCCACCCACAGTTGGCAGGTGGGTTGGTGCAATGTTGCCAGCTTTTAAAATTGTCCAGCCGGTGTATTAGTCACCTGCCAGTCATCACTGGGTCCAGGCCAGAAGCTTGCCTGTCAGGGCTGAACATGAGGCTTCAGGGTAACAGTCATGAACACAAGAAGGAATATTAAGACCCCTTTAAAGGCAGCAATAAATCCCGAGATGATTTTTACGAAGACAAAGAGAAGATTTTCCAACATCTTTAACAGTGTGACCAGTGTTTGTGCACCCTTCAGTGGTGGGACTCTGCTTTTGATCTGTAGGAGCAGGAATGATTTTGATGTCTTCATTTGGTTTGAGGTTGCATTAAGGCGGTGTGAGCTGGGGGAAGGGAATAAATACACACACACACACACACACACACACACACACACACACACACACACACACACACACACACACGCACATGCACACAAGCAAACACATACAGGAAGAAAAAGGATGCAGAAAAAGCAGCAGGGATGCAAGGTGATAAAACTTAAGGGAGTAAGACAAGCTGTTTCCTGCATGGTGGGGGAGGGGTGTAAGATCATGTGTGTTACACTGGAGGAATAAAATTAGATTATTTGTGGCACTAAAGGAGCATGAAACAGGATTGGATTGGGGTTTGTAGAGTGTGGGCTACTCAAGTCATGATCTCAGCTTAAAAAAAAGAAACAAAAAAAAAAACCTCAATCAAAGCTAAATCTTTTTGTGAGCAAAAGAAGAATGATTTATGATACAGTATACTACATGTGAATGTAAAACAGATCTGAATGGGTCATTAATTATGCATTTGTTTTCAAGAGCCTTCTACAAAGTGCTAAATAAATGTCCCTGTTATCGGACGTGTTATCTTGATTTTTTTTTTTTTTTTTTTACAAAATTTCCAACCTTTTTAATTTCTGTGTTCCAGTCTTTGTTGTATTTCTTCCCAAAGCATGTTTGTGGCGAAATGCTTTTTATACATGTCGTTAAGATCAATACAGACACTTTTTTCTACAGCATAAAGACATCCAGATGTGAGAAGTACAATGTTGACTGATGTGTCTACCGATGTTACCCCAAACCTGTACAGATGGCAAATCCAGGTGGTCATAAAATAACCCAGAAAAATACCAAAAGTACTCATTTGAATCAGTTAAGGTTGGTGGTCATGATTTAAAAATAGCAAAGAGGCTGTTCTAACATTTACCTAAAAGTTTTCTCTCTGTCCTGAAGAAACAAAAGTGACATTTTTACATTACAGTTGATCTAACAAAATAACATTTCAGTAAAAGATCATATGAAGAGTCAAATGAGATGTTTATAGAGTGATGTAAGAGGCTTTTTTTTTTTGCAATTTCGAACCTGGACGATTTAATCTTGATAATGCTGGCTGTTAATCGACAACATCAAAATAATCATCAGCTGCAGGAAACCTACAAACACACTAATTGAAATATGTATCTGCCAAAAAGGTTGCCATTTGTCAAAAACAACTCCAACTATTTTGAGCTATTGACTCAGAAGGGTTGTAAACTGCTGCTTTTCTAACTTCCTGTAGCAGCTAGCTGTACTGCACAGCTCAACAAGTAAATATCTGGTTACAGCTAGGTTTCTTTGATTTCTGTCATCTGTAATACTGCTTCAGCAAACATAATTCATTTTTTGTGTAAAGTTGCTTTTTGTTGCATCTTCTAGCTGCAGCAGCCTCCACCTTGTAGCAGATACTTTTATTGGATTTAAGTCTCTCAGTTTTATGCGTTCCACAACAGTTCTAGTGAAAACAGTTCTAAGCCGACCCAGTTGCTGAATATTTTACTTTCAAGAAGTCAAACTTTCTGTTAATCTTTCAAAACTGTTAGTCAAAATGTTTCCCTATTCTTCTTGAAGTATTTCAAAGGCTCTCTGTGCTCCAGTCCTCAAAGCTGGAGTAATTTAGAGAGCTTTTTGTTAAGCCTTTGAGCACTGACCTTTGAGTCGTGGATTGAAATTTAGTTTTGAAGCATTTTATCAACCTGTCATTTTGTAATAAGCTGAGAGAGATCTGTGGACCTGAAACTATGAAAACTTCTTTAAAAATTGATCGTAGGACCCAACCTTCATTTAACTTTAGAAGTTAAAGCTCTAGTCTGTGTCCATCTGAACAGTTGCTAAGTCATAAACGCAACCATCAACAAGGCTAAGAAGACACATGCATCCACAGCACCAGATTTATTTCAGTGTCAACAACATGTCATCTGCTGTTTTCCAGCGAGAAGAAAAAGTTTCATCTGTTTCACAGCTTTTGGTAAACTCAGAATCAGCAATATGGACTCCCACTAGCCAAACCTCACACTTATTTCAGCATTCTGCTTCTTCTGACTTTTCCTGTCAATTCCGATCTCATCTACACTGTGGTGTTTTTTTTTTGTTTTTTTTTTTGCTCTAGTGGCCTTTATTTGATAGCTAATTGACAGGAAAGTGGGTAATGAGAGAGGGGGGTATACATGCAGCAAGGGTCGCCAAGGCCAGGAATCAAACCTGCGACAGCTGCTTGAGGACTAGGGCCTCCATATGTGGGTTGTGCTTAACCCCTGCACCACCACAGCACACCCCATATGCTGTGGTGTTTTGTAGGCTAAAGCCAGGGACACCACGACCCCAACATCACGCTAAAAGACTTTATTTCACTCCAATGTTGTTGGTTTGTTCGGAGCTGTGATATCAGCGGCCGAGTGTGGGCGTTCAGAGGACACTCACCACAAGAGAGAGCGGCCTCTTCCATGACACCACTCCGATGAGTCCAGAGAGCAAAACCTGAGGGAAAAACAAAAAACAAAACAGATGCTGTCAGGAAATGTCACTGACACTAGTACGAAAATGCAACAAATTGTTTGTTATCAGTTCCTCTGTCTTGGCCATTATTTCTGCAGGAGCTTGAATATTTTTGAGCCACGAGTTCACTTTGTTGGAGGACAACAACTGAAGCAAGTAATTGCATTTATTCAATTTTCAAAAGCTAATTTAAAAACATCAACTGTTTATAGAGACTGTTTGTAGGTTTGTTGAATTTGTCTTCCTGAAACCTGTTTGTTCATCTGTTATTACTTCTGTATAGGTATTTCATCAACAGTGGTGTTTAAAAGAGGCACTGCATGAAATGTAATGCAAATGTCTAAACAATCACTTGTTGAAAACAAGTGGCATCAACTATCATGACGATGATGCCACAACTTGTCCAGTGACTCACCAATAAACTATTGACATTAAACTGTTCCTTTCATAGTCTGATAAAAGAACTTCCTGAACAAAAATGATGTGAATAGGTAAGCCAAATCTCTTAAAACAATGACACACAAAGGACAAATTCTGATGCTGATGAAAACCTGCAATCAGTGGGGATGAAATGTAACAACATGTACTTCCTAATCTAACAAAATGGGCTTTTAGCAGGAAAGTTTTCAGTCTGCTGAAGAGGAAAAGGGCGTCAGGAGTGAGGAGAACCCTGGAGAAATGCTACAGCTAAGCCATCGATGACACTCTATGTATCTATATTAACAATACCAGTGCATAAACTAAAAAAAATCACAACACATCAGACCGGTTAAACAAAAATCAACTGTACTTTATTGATAATTGATTCAGGCTCTGTACTTTTCTTAAACCTGACATGTCAGACCATGGCGTGTTAATTCACAAATGCACAAAATAATTTATTTCTGCTCATGTCCATCATATTTTTAACCAATCTTTTATGTGAAATGTGTGATTTTTTTCTCAGGATCACATACTATTTTTCTTTCAGTTGCGGTGGAATTAGCCTTGCCCTGTACAATGTGCTGCTTACCAAGTAATAATGCAGAAGACGTGATGCCTCTGAAGAATAATAAATGTAGCCTGTAGCTTCTTACGAGTGATTTACCACCCACACATCCCAGTACAGTGCCATTTCATTAGGCTGCTTCCGGTAATTGAAATGGGCTGGAAAGCCTGTTAGCACTCAACAGTTTGTTGAGCCACATCTTTAAGATGTCCTGGTTTTAATTTAAATGTGTTTTTATTTGCTGACAGGGGTGATGTAGTGCAAATTAAACCACAGATTTCTCCGAGCGGAGTCGGTGAGGAAGAGGAGGATTTAATCCATCTATTTTTAGAAAAGTTAAATGACATCGAGATGAGACGGAGTTAGATCCGACATAGTTCAACAAAACACTTATTATTGATAAAATAATCTAAAATATTGATGCAATTGAAAATGTTATCTGCATAATCACGGTAGTTGTCTATTTATCTAAAAAAAAAAAAGACTGATATGTTGAATAAAAATTCCCTAAATGACTTCATTTCATGGCTTGAGAGATTGGGAAATATTTTCAATTTTACTGAATTGGTTGTTTTCCTTGTAAGAGTTGTGTGAATAGATAATTGTTTTATAAGCCATAAAGGACAATGTATAAAAAAAGACCTAAACTTAACCCCTAACCCAAAATACTAAAATAAATACACACACCTAGGCATTTTATGGCATTTGGTTGTGCTTGTAACGTCTTCCAATGGTTCAGGTTATTTTCTAACAGAGAAATCTCCAAGAAAACCAAAATCTGTCACCACAAACCACACAGGAACGTACAGCCTGTCTTTAGGCACGAGTACAAAATGTTAAAGCAGGAAGCAGATGCTTTTGTTCTGGGTGCTACTGGGTGGTCAAAATGATGTGAGTACACCAATCGCATTATTTGTCTGGGTTGCGTAAAGAAACGTCTCTGGAAAGATGCTGTGCATGCGCATTCATAAATGTGACATCAGCGCCTCTGATTTGTGCCACTTTGGAGGTGACAAAGAGAACAGTGTTTTACAGATCCTTCCAAAACATTTCAGAGGAGCTGAAAACAAACTGGCCGAATAAAAAAGCAATGACGTCTGCTGCACTGCAACCAAATGTACCTTTTCACCTGTGATACTTTCACGCTGTGAGGTGAGTTGTCCTCTAAACTGCATTGAAGTACATCAATAATTCAGCATGTTGTTTGTGTCCAAATGACTTCATCAGACTGATTGCTGCTGCAGGTTTCCCCATTAGCCCCAACATGCTTGCAGATTTTGCGCTCCATCCACCTGGAACCTGTCCGCCCGAAGCTTCAGGTGTTTTTACTGAAATAATTGTGTTGAGACGTCTGTTTCTGTATCTTCTACTCACTACTTCCATCTGTTTGACTCAAGGTGTCACATTCAAGGCCGATGGTGCTTCAGCTTCTCAGATGAGATGCTTCATTACATCAAATATTTTCTGAGAAATTCCTCGTGCTACTTCTCTGTCTACATTTTGAGCCGAGGTATAGACTTGAATTTTTACAGCCTGCTCAACTGGAGGTGTGAATTTGCGTATCATCAAAATGTAGGTGAACAAAGGGTAGCCGTAGCCCAAGGCACTTGTTTCTCTGTGGTCTCCCTCTGCCTTTCACCCTCCTTCACCCTCCATTAAACATCACCACACTCTGCCCATTTCTATCCATCATGCACTGCTTCTTTCTCCTCTCCACTTGCACTCTTTAGTTCTACCTTCTCTCCTCGAATCTCGCAGCCTTTGCCGTTCCAATTTCTTCCTGCATCGCGGTCCATCTGTGTGTCTCTTCTTCTGCTCGGCACTCACACTGCTGGCACTTACGCTCTCCCTCCCACTTCGGTCTATACCCAGACTCCTTATTTCACTTTTCCATTCCATCTTGTTCCATTTTTCAGACAATCTCTCACTACTTTATTCACCTTGATACTCACAAGACATGGCAAATGGGCTGCCAATGTTATCATCTGAGGCTCAAATAAGGTTAGATAGCAGCAGAGATGTTCAATCCAGAAAAGTCTGTTTCATTGTAAGCTGAGTTTTAAACTACTTCCAGAAACACAGGAACCTAATAGTGTTGTTTCCCCTATAAGCAACCAAAGTGATTTCAATGTTGATCTACTTTTATTACATTCCTACATATGTTTGGCTGAATACAGACCCAGATTAGATTGATTCTCACCCAAATTTAGCAGTTTTAAAAGTTATTTCAATATCTTTTCATTCCAAAAATGCTTTTTGGCATGTTTATTCTGATAGTTCTCCATTACTGTAAAAATAAATGTCAGGTTCATTCAAAACAATGTTAAGCCATTTACACATCAATGTCATTGAAATATATTAAATATTTTTTTAAGCAGCAAACAACTTACAGAAATATACCCTAAAATAAACATTGTCTTCAAACATTGAGCAAGTCTAGTTACGCAAAAAATGAAGTTTTTAAAAGGTTATTGGATTAACATTTTAATATAATTATATAGGATTTTTTTTTTCATTTAGAGAACATTAAAAAAATCTAAATTGAGTATTTCTGGCAGCGTTCTCCGGCTGTTTGGATGAACTCCTCGTTGTCACTCTCATGTGTTTACAGCTGCGGTCAAGCCTACAGCGATGCTCGCATGTCTGTAAATCCCAGTGTCCACTGGGAACAATTATTTTGCTGCTGTCCGGCACGGTAAACGCTCAGAGACAGTCAGCAGTTGCCCCAGCTGGTGAACCTCTGACTGCTGTCTCTTCATTATTTCACTGCTTTTATAAGTGAGTTTTATTCGCTGTCTGTTTTGATCCTAAAATAATGCTTCTGGGCTGGGACTTCTGAGGTTCTTTTTGGGTTATTGCGGTTTCCTTTTCTTAATATCAAAGACAATTTCATATAGTATAAATATAGGAATCAGCAGGAATAATCAAAGTAAAAAAAAAAAAAAAAAGAAGAAGAGACAGGAGAGTATCTGAGCTGTGTGAAGCAAAAAGAACAGCTTTGTCTTCCATAACTGTGCTGTTATGCCCTGGTCTGGTGGGATAAAGTCAAATAGGAGGCAGAAGCATGTGTTACAGCAGGTATCTACCAAACATTACGATCATCTGAGGAACTATAAGGAGGTCAGAAATGTTGTATTTGGGTTCTAGATTCTGAAGCCTGGTAGCAGCAGTGTTGGTGTATCTGCGAGTCGTGGCCCACGTGCACCTATGTGGCTTGATCAAAAGAGAATTTAAAGGAGAAATGACCGTACTGGTCAACCTCACGACACTCACACAAGACTGTCGGTGCTTCAGTCTTACTGCTTTGAACGCGGCCTCCTGAACAACAAAAGGATCTCATCAGGCAGCTTAAGCAAATGGTCTACGCCTTTAGGACAATAAAACAAAAAGAGTGAGGAAGAAGAAAATAGTCATGTTGTTTGCAAGCAGAGAATCGGTATGCGTTGACCGCCACTGTAGAGTGGGGTTCTGAGCAAATTGCCTGGTCAGCATTCAGTGAAGTTCTGCAGAGGAGCTAATTATTTAATTCTTGAGTACTGAAGCAGAGAGCCATCTAAAAGTAGCAGGGCAGCGGTTCTTGAGGGGCAGGTGTATAAAGCCTCTCCTTTGGAGTCTCAGTGTGATCAAACAAAGATTTTGGATATTTGTGCATGATTTGATTTTTTTTTTTTTTTTTTTTGTGAGTGCCATCACAGAAATATGAGCACATTGCCAGGTTATAGCAGTTCGGCAATTGTGCAGCTATAAAGAAACCCTTTTTGACTGCATCCACTCATGCTACAGATGAGCTGTTGAAAATACTGTCTTCTCTGCCACAGTGAGGCTGAAACGGAAGGTGGAGGTGCAGAAAACTCCCAAATATAGTAAAATTTCTCAGATTGTGAACTAAAGGCCCAGTAGGATGATACTAGTGTTCTCACTGAAATGGGTTTTTCAAATCCAACAAAATTCTTGGAGATCCCGAAGCCCATTTGACAGGGTGAAGGAGTCCTTGATCAGAGTGGGAATGTCATTCATCTGTGATGCTTAAAAAAAATAAAAATCTGATATAACATCATGAGCTTAATTCTTTTCAGATGATTTTCATCTGCAAGATGAATGAACAAGGTTCACACATTTCTTTCGCTCATGTCGTATTATTACAGATATCAAAGGTGCAATCGAGCATTCAAAAGATACGCACACGTCGATGGCTGCACTTTTCCAACCTACGCAGCGGAAATACGGTGGAGGTCTTCATCTCCTGTTCTCACACTCTCCTTCCCGACCCCCCACTGTGCAATGCATACCTGTCCACCCATGTATGCATGTGTGAAGGACAATGTGTGTCTTTGTGCATCTTGTAGCCTAAGCAGTGAAATTATACGAGAGCAGGAACCGTGTGATAGCTCTGCTTGCTGTCAGTCACTGGGGGCTTTTCCTCTTGGCTGCTCCCAGGATGGGATTAACATTCAGTAGTTGGCAGAATTAGTCACTTACACCTGGTTACAACAAGGTAATGTCATGATAAAAATGTACATATCTGACAATTACTTCAGCATTAAGTGCTAAGTGATACCCTGTTGGCAAAGCCGTCGAAAACCAAATAATCCTAACTGGAGCAAAAGGGAAACATGTACAAGTCACCTCAATTCTTTTAAAAAACAAACTCTAAATGTTTTAGATGGCTTCCTTAAGTTCAGCCACAGTGAAGAGTGTTATTGCTTCACAGGAAATTAAAAAAACACAAAGCTTGCAACTTTCAATATAGGATTATGTATTAAATAAGAGTTGTAGCCAGAAAACAAATTAGAAGTGAGCTGAGGTGTGTTAGTTAATTTGGATTTTGGATGAACAACAGATTTTTAAAACAAGAATAACTGAGCAAAATGTCAAGGGAAACCATGGTCTGAATAATTAAATATAATTTATTATTACCTTAAATCTTTTAGAACAGGAAAAGGTTTTATTTAGAGCAGGGGTGCCGACCTCGTTTCATGTTGGGCCACATCAAGATCAGGAATGTGACAGAATGTATTGATAAATCTATCTATTAAACTGTTCAAATATTATCACTTTCTCTAAAATTAAATATTTATCATCTTCGCACTGTGTAATTTGGAACTACACAAATAAAATTTGAGCTTGACACGTGTGAATTAGCGGATTAAAAAAAAAATGAAAACAGACCAAAATGTTTTCTGAAGCAGAGTAATTATGACAGATAGGAAGAACAAAATTACTTTCCGAAAAGCTCTCAACTTTTGCAGCCTAATATCAAGCCTTAGAGAGTTTTGTTCTGTTTCTGATACACTCTGCACACCACATCCAAATGCAGTTTCAGAAGAGCAGCATGTAATGAGCGCAGCCGACAGAAATGGGAGATAAAGATCACAGGACCGGATCAGAGGAACCAGAACCACAGCTATCAAAGAAAGATGGTAAAACATGGAACGGGAAGGAGAGGCATCATCTTAGGACAACAACAAATAAAAGATGTCAAAACACAACCTAAAATTCCTTTTCAAGGATAAATGTCAGAGTTGATACTAACGCCGAATCCGGCTAAATCCTCAATGGAGGAAGAACAAAAAAAAAAAAAGAAGAAGAAAGAAAAGTCAAGTCCACAACACGCTGCAGCAAATTCAGCTCAAGCCGAGATAAAAACCCATTTCAGACTTTTTCCTGATGTTGCAGAGTTATAGATTTACATTTTTTTTTTAATCGCTTTTGGAGCGAGCTCTCCAAAAAAACATGTTTATTAGTTTTTAACTATTCAAAAGGATGTAGAGGTACAATGTTTTAAACAAATCATGAAAACTGTTAAATAGGTATTATTTATTTTCCAGGCACATTGGAAAAACCTAAAGTTGATATGAAAATGCTGTATATATCAAACATGACTTAAAAGATGTTTGACTTTGTAATTTGACGCTTTGGCGCCTCTGGGTCTAAGAAGCTCCTGCTCTCTCTGACATTCAGCACATCGACACAGCAAATGCTCCAGGTATGTTTTTTCCTGAGGGAATAACATGATAACATGATGTAAAGCTCAAAAAGTCCAATGTTGCACAATACCATTCGTTTAAAATAATTGCACCCTCACGCTTAAAAACTACACTCTTAAATTTTACATAAGATAGGTCTCCCTTCTTTTACCAGTCCTGTTATCCTTGAACACTCCTGACAAGTAAATATACTCATCCAGTCATCATGCACCATCATTACACAGCATTCACTGATTTCCCTAGTTATATGGGAGAAATCAACCTACAAAAAATGTAAATATAAAAATAAATAAGCTCATTTTCGCAAGTCGCTACTGAAGAACATTCTTTGAAATATATTTATCTGCAACCCCAAATATATGACACCATTGTCCTTGTTTCATTTGATTGTAACTCAGTTTTTAAACCGGCAGGCTGGCAACTAGAATAAACACATTAGTTTGACCGTATTGTCCCAGTTTCTCCCAGGTTTTCTGGGCTTCTTCTGCACTTAAGAGTTTCCTTCCTCCTTTAATTACTTACAAACGTTACACAGTTTAACTCCTCAGCATTCGTCAGATCTCCAATCCTCATATAACCAAGCCTACAGTCTGAGATCCTCAAACAGGGACTTTTTTTTTTTTTATCGTTTTCAGGCTTTCAGTTGAAGACTCTGGGAAAAAGCTTTTGAGATAACATTCTGTATTTCCCTGCCTGAGGAACAGCAGCAGGCTTCGTCAGCAACTTATTTTTTTTTAAAATCCAAGCTCAAAGCCATTTCATTTTTTTATAGCATTCCCTGATTTATCTGTTTGTTAAGTTGGTCATGGGTTTAGCGATATATTTTCATATGACTAGTACATTGTTCTCTTTTTTTTTTTTAAAAAAAGGCAATTTGTTATGGGATGCAGTTTCTATGTCTCGCTAAACATAATTACAGTTTTAGGACGAAGTTATAGGTCCACTTTTGTGCATTTATACACCATATTTTTTAGGATCCATCAAGTGAGCTTTTAGCTGGTTACAAACATTTTCTCTTTGCTTCTGAGAATACATTTAGAGTTTGATTCAAGATTTTCTCTCCACATCTAGTTGCAATTTGCGTCGCAGACATTTTTTGTCCTTTGTGCATAAAGTAGTAAGATTTAAAGCAATGTTTTCTAAAACTGACTCCTCCATGTTTGCCTCAAATCTCTTTAAAGTCGGCACAGAATACGAGAGCCTTTCCCTTAGTTTTGATATTTGTTTTCATTTCGATTTCTGTTTTTCTCTGTAATTCCCAAAAGAGCGAATAAACACGTTTACACCCAAAACCCTATCATGTTGTTCTTACAAGGCAGCAGAGACGTTACCGGCACCGTAGTATCGACAGGAACAGAGACTGCTGAGATTCGGACTAGTTGGACCGTCTTGAGCCATTCTCATTCATTTATGCATGACGCCAATCACAGAGGCCATTACTGGAAGTGAGGGTTTAAAAACAAGCAAAAAAAGAAAAAGGTCAGTTTTCTCAAAACCTTGTCACTGCAAAAGATGGATGGAGTCGGTCTGGTTGCTGTGGTAACCGGTAACTGGCTATTTGCCAGGATCCTTAATGATTTTCTATCAGTTGCCGCACCAAGCGGAGCGGTGAAACCTTTACTGGTTTGTCAATTCAGACAAGCTTCATGGTAGATTGTGTGAGAATCCCACAAGATCATCACACACACACACACACACACACACACACACACACACACGGTAACTGCACAGTGGGACGTGACGCTGAACCAAGAACAGAGAAAATGCAAACACACACACACACACACGCACACACACAGCATCACCTGACCCTCTCTCACTTCCTCAGCCTTTTTTACCTTTTATTTTTACTTCCTGTCCAACAACATCAGAATCCCGTGGATTCTGCTCAACCATCTCTAAGCTCTTCTTTCTCTTATCTGCTGTTGCATACATGTGTTACCAAGCATGCACGGCTTTATGTGGCTTGTACTCTCAGCGTGTGCTTCAGATTGTAGGCACAGGCATTAGTGAAGGTTTATAGTAAACTACTCTGCTCTTAAATGAAATAAAGGACTACGAGGAAGACAGAGGACTAAAAGAATCCTGCAACAAGCGAATGTAGAGTGTCAGTCTTACTTTTCTTTCAGTCTACTGAATTTTTATTTGTCTTTTCCTGTAAAAACACTGAACTCTATACAAATTAACCACGTCAACTTGCTGATGTTAGTTGCGACATCCAACCACGTCTGTAGTGAAGCGCAGAGTTGCTAACTACTGGACTTGATGGTTCCCACTCTTCCACCCTCTTCCTCCTCCTCCTCCTCCTCTCCTTCTGGTCTGGAATAATATGTTCAGACTCTTCCCACTGTTTGCCTACTAAATCAGCCCTTGTGGTTTTGCAGCAGAGGATTTACCATGCTCCACTTGCACAGAAACTGGACCTTTACTGAATTTAGGAAACGCAAAATGTGTAAATTAAATGCAACTGTCATTTCGTGGTGGTTTTCTTCTTAATGATCCAGAAGTCTTTTTATACCCTCTGATTGTTTCCCAAAAGTGTCTTCTTATTTGTCTTCACTTCTAATCAGTTCACTACTGGAGTGTTTTAAGTGAACAAAAAAGCAATCAAAGTCCAACACATTTCAATTTAAAACACTTTTTGTTTTTGGGAGGGCGGGGGCAGTTTCCTTTCTGTTGAGTAGACACTTAAGCGGTCCATCCCTAAACATCTGTTCAGACAGAGTGAAAAAGAATCCAAAGAAAGAAAACTCAAACTCTTAAGAAGCTCAAAACTATTGATTAAAACCTCTTTAAAAGAAGACACGTTATTGCAGTACTCCTGCTGAGTGTATTGTTGTTGACATCGATCAGCCTGTGTTTACTTCACTCTCTCCTTTCTTGTCCATCATTATAATCCCCCCATCTTTTCCTGAGATTTAACTTCTCAGTGACAAAGATGGATTGTGTGAATGGACGGCATTTGAAATATGATATTCAACCAAATACTGCACCAGGCAGTCAGGCTGATATTTTTGATTATTACTATTTGATATATTGTTCACCTATGATGGAAAGCATGAAGAAATTAGGGATGGTTTCAAATGTTTGCACAACACTTTACATCATAGTGCAACTTTGCCTAAATAGTGAGTCAGTAAATGTCTTCTAATGCAAAAGCAGCACTTTGTCCAGTTTTAAAATGGATAAAACTGGATCCTGAAAAGCGAAATAAAAAGAGATCTCATTTAGCGTTTCACCTTAAAGAACATTTCTTCTTACGTAAAGTGCATTTGTCCTGACATGAAAAAAAAAAAAAAGAACTGAAGGTCATCTGTGGCATCAGGGGAGATGAACTCTTAGTGTTTTTGTGATAATTTAAGTTGTACCCTTCAAGCAACCTTTTCTGACCGTGAAAGAGCAGCGAGCAAAGTGTCTGCAATTGTTGACCCCACTGTGGGCGTGCACTTGTGTCACACAGAGCTTATGAAGCCCTCTGAAGGCATTTCGAGGCATTTGACTATGATGACGCCGTATACAGCACCACGGAGTGCGTCCACTGCTGCCTCTAAAGCTGAGGCGCACAGCGGCAAACGCTAACACACTTTGACTCCTCGAGCTCTTCGTCAGGAGTTCTCCTCCCTTAATTTCCTCTCCTGAATCCACTCTATAATATTCCCTCTTCTCCACATCGACCACGTGCTTCTCCTGCCTGCCCCCCACCCCGCCCCACCCGCCAACAAGAATATCATCACTTGACTTTAGAGCTCAGCAGCACCGTAACCATAGAAACAGAGGAACAACAGCTTATTGGATGTTGCTGGTGTCTCGGAGGCGTGTCCTCTCGGCCACCCTCTCTCCCTCCACGCAGAGGTTTTTGCTGTCTCCGCTTAATCCATGAGACGAGAACATGATACTGAATATAAATCACTCGGCTAAACCGACACATACCAGAGGGGAAAGATCTGTTGTTATAATCATAATGTGTGGTTCATTAGAGCAGCAAGACACGGGACTGAAGCTCCCAGGCAACCGGCTTCCTCCGTCATTCAGACAACTTTATTAGTCTTAATGTGGGAAATGTATCTGTATCCTTCCAGTTCTTACATCTAGATAAATCTGAAAGGGATCAAAAAAAGTATTTCAATGCTTCTTCTATTTTCTTTTTTGACATGCTTAAATGTTTCAGATCAATTTTTTTATATATGATAAAGAAAACATGATGGTTTCATTTACTATGAAAGGAAAACTAATATTCAAACCGATAATAACTGCTTGAGCCACACGTAGTCGAATAATAAGTAAAGCCAAAAACAAACACATCTTTATATGTTTGGCCTTTCATCCACACAGAACTGTTCATGAACACCCAAGTGGAGATTTGAGGAAATCCTGTGTTTGTGTTTGCATTTTGTACATCAGAAAAGTTTCAGGGTCCAATGCATCGCGATCTGTAACGAATGATGCAGTACCAATAATGTCACAGAGTGACCACTGTTACTGGGTGGGCCATGCAGTGGAAGGAAAATGGCTATCAGAGAGGTGGTGATTTTTACATTGATTTAGACACTTTTTGCTTGTTTGTTTTTATAAGCCCAACTGCTCCAATGTACTGAAGTGCAAAGGAGAAAGATGATTGGAGGTCAGCTGTTTCACAACGACTCTCCCTCCCAATAAAGAGGCACAATGGCTTTCAATGTTGCTGTTGCCGGTTTTGGAGCAAACCTGGACAAACTGCTGGCAGTCCTGGTTGTTTTGAATGATTCTGATTGGCTGACAATTTTTTTAGCATTGCAGTGCACCGTCCATTATGCATTTGGCACATTTGCAACACTGATCAGAGACATATTTATGATGGTTTGTGTAGATGAAAACATTTCTGAAAACACAATTTTATTTTTTTTAAATGATGTGGGAGAGATATTCGTTTTTATAAAGAGCCAGCTACATGTGTACATGTTCCAAGAAGACTCTGGTTGATTCACTCTTCTTTGCAGAATAGTTTTAATTCAGGTATTTTGGAGTGATTTTAAAACATTATTTTTTTTAAACATTAAGGTGATGTCTCAGTCTCTCAAATGGGTTTAACTCCAGACTTTGACTATGCTGGTATGTTTCTTGTCACTGCTCTGATAAGCAAAGCTTTTGAAAAGGCGACTTCAGTGTGGCAATTGCTAAAACCAACCTAAAAAATATACCAAATTAAAATCACAATATATTTCAAAAGAAAAGAAACACAGAGCCACTTCTGGTATTATATTAAAGTTTGCTTGATAATCTGAAACATTTTAGTGTGACAAAACAGCAGAGAAATATTTTTTTTTTACCTCACTGCGTACAATACTATCAAAAAGTTAGCTCATAAAATTAATAAAAATAATAAAACTCTTATTGTGTTTTATTTGTCAGCACTTTCCCAGGTTCCCGCAGAAGATAAAGAGCCATTTCTTTCAACGCCACATCCTGCAGAAAGCCACGTCTGTCAATGTCAGACCTGAATCACCTTAATGGGAGGATGCATGCAGTGCTCATCGGAACAGACCTGTAAGTAACTTCTGAGTGAACACAAACTCCTTTTTATCAATCAGAGTTCATTTCTAAGCCACTTTGCATGCAGAGCCACGGTAACGCAGAGTGCTTATGGATCGCATACTGAACTCAAATATAAAACGAATAGACAATCCAGACAGCAAAGCAATGACAAGGAAAGTTTTGAGTTCATTTAAAGTTATAATTTATGAAACATATTCTGTGGTAATGAATTTGAATGCAAAATCCAGTCACTTGCTAAACATTTTAAATAAACCCTGTGTTTACAGATCCTTTCTATATACATTCCCAGTGTGTTGAAGAATCACATCAAACATTTCAACTAAAGCCAGAGTCAAACATTAATGAGATGCAAGGTCAAATTCAGTGAGCCAACCGAGTCATTTGGAAGCACAAGCAATTAAACATAGCATTCAACATTTGTCTATTGTTTTGTCAAGGTTTCTTGAGGACAATATGCAGAAGAGAAAAGGAATTAGAGGCACCTCAATGTAACTAGGGGCAACTGAAAAAGGATATGTGGGAAAGTGTTGACATGGTGAAGAAACGGATTGAGTTTGTCGACTCAATCTTTGGGATTGTTTGTTTCTGAAGTGATGTGAGATATAAGACGGTGGCAAGGATGGAAAAGCTCTCACTGCTGCTTCTGGGGATTGGAGAGAGAGAATAGCAGATCAGACTGGATCTAAATGAGCAAAGAAGGAAAGAAAGAAAGAAAAAAGTAAAGAAAGAAATGCTGCTTTGTGAATTTGTACTTCTCTGAACAGAGATCACCATCGCACTCTGGATCTTCAAAAGCCTTATCGAGTAGACACATACTTTATCAAGTATGTGTCTACTTGTTTGAGTATGCAAACAAACAAGTAGACACATTTGGATTGCAATTTCTTGTTTAGCTGAATCGGCAACACCTCAGTATGAAAAAAGAGAAAGCAGGCTAATGATCACTTTCAGGTTTTCAGATGCTCTGAGGCAAAAACTCTTCTCAAAGCAGTCCAAGATTTAGTGTGTGCAGTAGGTAACTTATTTTTTTTCCCCACATGAATTATCTCGTATAAGATTTAGTTGTTAAGAATGACCTGACACCGACTTTACCACCGACTCTCTTAGGCATGTTTATGTGTGAGGGACGAGGGAAAAAAAAAGAAAAAAAGAAAAGAAATCCAAACTTAAGCCTCAGCTGCTTGGCACTTCTGATTGTAATCAACTGTGTGGCTCAAAAACAAGGCGCAAATCCACTGAGGATACAGCTGCAATGACACCAACAGCTGAGTCAGGCTTCCAGTCAAGTGCTGCCAACTGGATTTGGCAGGAGAGACCAGCAAACACAAAGTGAGAGTGAGACTCAGTCTGAGGTCACGATAAGTTAAGATCTACTCAGGTGGGTGAAAGTGTTGCCTGGTCCACATCAGATGCATCACAACCTAACAAACCTTCTGCTAGGGGTGAATTTGGGATCCTTTTTTTTTTTTTTTTTTCAAACTGGTGGATGGAAAATGTTTAGCATTCACTTGTAACACATTACTGCCCGATCAGCATTGTTTAAAACTTTTAAAAAAAGTCTAATATCAATGTTTCCTTCACTAGTTCCCCAGCTATGTTTTCTACAACAAATTTAATTACAAAGTTATTTGTTTCAGTTTTAGAAAACTATCCAAACATCCATCCATTAGCTACACCCGGTCAAATTCATGTTCATTACACATATATTCTTGAAAATGCACACATTATTTTAGGATACGAAATAATCAAATGTTGTTCTAATGTTTATTTTTGTTTTTATTTATTTTTTTAAGACAAAATACATCTTAAAAAGCTTCAGCCTTCATTGGGTTTCCAGCAATGGCATTTAAGCTTTAAAATTGTTAACAAACATAAACCCCGTTTTGACTCTTTCACATGTCTGCAGCACAAGAATCCCCCAAACTTGTGTTGAAACTGTGAAAACGTTTGGGGATAGAAAAATAAATAAATAAATAAAACTTTGCAGGAAATCTTTAAAAGCAGGGAGACAGAAAGATGAAGTAAACTTTATGTTAATAAATATATATTTAGGTTACTATCCATTTGTATTTGTTCTGATTAGTTTAAGAAATTGAGAAAGATATGTAATTTATTGGAAATTGAAATTCTGATTGCTTTAAAAATAGGCAAATTAGATTTATAGCAATCAAGATTTCCTAAAATTAAAATAATTTAAAAAAAAGCATACAACACGTTCTTCAGTAATTGTGGGATTTGAAAATATAGCTTTCACTTAAGAGTAAAAATGGACATGGAAAGACTAATTTCTTCTTGCTTAATGTTTTAAGAACTAAAATATTGCTGATTATTGTATCATTCAATACCTGAAGATAAATTCGGCTAGAGAATTAGGATATTAAGGTAACTACATTTACCTTCTGTTGCAGAAAGACAGTCACTGTCTATTTGCAAAGATCCATTAATTTACTATCTTTTAAAGAGGATTGCTCTTAAGGTTTCAAAATTAAAAACAAACTGTTGTATTAATCTCTTTATATCTAAATATGATTAGCTCATCAAACCCTTAGCTTCTATTCTGAGAGCTCTCCTGGGAAAATCTCTTTACAGCCCCGAATCTCTGAAAATCATTATAGTAAACAAAAGAAAACACTGAACTGTCATTCAGGAGGAGGCGGCTAAAAAACACAACGAAAAGTCCTCTGAGAATGACTGCCACCACAAGCTTCTGTTCCTTCTAATTTCTATCTAGTTTCTAAACCACAAACGCCGGAGCTCCCTGAAACGGATGAGTCCCTGATAAGTCACCTCCGTCTTACCGAACCGGGCGGTGGCAGTGGAAGCGTCGCTGCCCGTGATTTTAGCAGAAAAGAGAGAGCATGGGGCGGCAATTAGAGAACGGATTCAGCTGCTTCTATTTCCAAGCACGACATTCCCACTACAGAGTGAAGACGACTAAATGGTGACGACACAAAGGAGGCGTCTGGCATCTGGTGGTTTGTAAGGCTTTTAATTAAAGCTGCAGAATTTACAGCCAACACCGAGTGCGCTTTAATCATTTCACCAGGCCTTTATGTGTGGTATATTCTCAAAAGAAATACCCGCAGTGATTTTCAGATCAATTAGGAAAACACTCATCCGGTGTCACCGAGTGCCTCTGACCTCGCTCGTACAAACATCAGCTGGAGTGTTTACGCCGCATCCGAGCCGGCGGCCGAATCGTTTCCACGCCGGCGAACGTCTTTTGTTTTGGCCTGAACTCCTCGCCAGCCAGTTTCCGGGTAATGTTCTCACTTACATATCAGTCGGGCGCTGTAGCCTGCAGTGAGAGCGGTTCATGTGAAATGACCTTACGCTGGGTTTGAAGAGAGAGGAAGAGACATGCAGCAGCACCCGGCTCGCCCCTCGCTGCCTTTGCTCATCAGCAATAAAACCACAGCTATAAAGGCCAGCTGTCTTTTAACTTATCAAAGCCTTGCATTCACTGCTTGACAGATGTGGGCATAATAATAATAATAAAAAAAACACACATCAGTTTCTACCTGTGAAGCAGAAGAGTGACTGAGTTTTGTTCAAATCTACACCATTTATCGCACCAAAACATCCATCAAACCCTCTCAGACCAGTCAAGCATTGTAATCAACCTTTCTGCTGATCACTGAACCGTGAACAGGCCAATACAGCGACATGTCTTCCTAATAAAACCTTGCTGTGCAGAGTTAGAAAAAAGAAAAAAAAAACTGAAATGTCAGAGGATAAAACGAGGTGGTGTGCAGAGATGAAGATAATTTTCCCATTGTGCCAGGCTGATTCCACCTTCCCACCAATGCAAAATATTTTGCAGGTTTCCTGTAAAGCTTTGATAAAAACTTTTATAAACGAGAGAGAGAGAGAAAAAAAACATCATTTCAATTGAAAATTGAAATGATGTTGGTTAGGTGATTTATGCATCACCTAACCAAAATCAGCTGGCTCCTTAAAGATGCTTCAGAAATTAACTTTGCTTTCTAATTCCACAGTTTCCTCTTTGCTTTACTTCAGATTTTAAATAAGAGAACCCCTCCCATCTCACTTATATATACATGTACATATGGATAGTATATATGGAATATAAGTATAATATATTAAATTCTTCCATTGAACTGAAATGTCATTGTGAAAAGATCAGCCTAAATAAGTAGCATGTAGCCATGACCAGCGTACTGCAGCGTTACCTTTCAGGAAAACGAATATGAAGAAGCTGCTGCTGCTGTTGCAGGTAAACACAGATGTGAAAAAAACATGCAACTTGACAGACTGACACAACAAACTCCTTAATGAGTATGGAAGTGCTTTCAACAAGCATGTCGGACATCAAGTGTATAAAGACAAGTATTTATGCAGTGTGAAGCTAACAATGACCCTCGTTAGCTCAACTAAAGTAGTTTAAAGACACTGCAGTGTAATTATTCTCCACTCTGGGAGGCAGATTGTCTTCCACGTGCTTAACAGTAATAAGTAGAAGTCCACACCAAAAATAAGACTTTATGTTCTTATCAAATTATCTATTATTATCTTTTTACATCAAAATATTATGTTTCAGCCAAAACAACAGCTGAATAGTTACTCTTTTTATTTTTTTTAAATGTGAAGCTATTCCACAGCAGCATCTTTGAATGTTCAACCATTTAATATGTATAAAAAAACAAGATTACACTGATTGCCCAATTTAAAAAAAAGCCCCGTAAGTAATGTTCAAATTAGATTTGAGGCTTGCTTTACTAGTTCTTTAAGGACTTTCTACACTTTTTTCCCCATCCAAGTCTTACATCACCAAGTGCAAAGAAAAAGGGTGAATACAGTTGTGTAAAGTACGTGATTAACAGATAATGCTTCTCAGTTGAGCTAGCCAATGAACGAGTCTATCTTTGGTGGTTCCCAGGCAAACAACAATTACCCGACTGTATCGTATTGATTTAAAAGAGATAATTGTGTGAGGCTGTTCTTAAGATTTTCACTTAAAAAAAAGAAAAACACTTAATGCTGCAGCAAACCCAACATATTTTGAAAAGTTTCATGATTCAAAGTTTGTAGGAACCTTTTGGGTTTGTCCCTTTTCATCTCTGACTGCACACAAAACAAAGTCCATAAAGAAATGGATGGCTGAGTTTGGTGCAGAAGAACTTTACTGACCTGCTCATATTCCTGATCTCAATCAGAGCAGGACTTTCAAACCAGGTCTTCTTATCCAACATCAGTGTCTGATCTCACAATCGAGCTTCTGGAAGAATGACCAATAGATGCTATGAGCACCTCTTCTAAAGCTTGGGAAGTGCAGTCATTATAACTGCAAAGAGTGGGCTGATAGCACACAGATTAAGATTAAGACGTCAGTCAAGATCTTTGCAGATTCCTCAATGAAAGTGGTGCATCACAAATCTAAATTCACAGCATACTGTCACACAACTCCATTGCAGATTAAGCTGTTTCTACATATAAAGAGTGAAGTCCAATTTCAAGGAATCAGATCAGTAAGTGGGATCAGGAAGAGGAAACATAACAAAGAACTAAATGTGTGATTTGACTCTATTATTGCAGACGGTGTTGGTTTGTTTTATCTCCGGAACAGGAAAGTCGGAACCATACGCTGCAATTATGTTTAAGCAGAAAAGCTTAATATGAAACCACTGCCATCTAACCAAATGCAAAAAAAAAAAAAAAAAAACAACAACAAAGAAAAAAAACAACCAACCACTTTAATCATGTTTTAATGTGTTATTTAGGCTGTTTTACTAACGCTAATGACACAGGACAAGTTGGTATGCGAACGTTTAAAATAGCAGCTCACCCAGAAACATCAATTAGAGAGAACATACTGTGTGTAAGAGCAGCGACTCAAACGGCTAACCATCATACTACAGTGATAATTACGCAGCAACGCCCAAGAACATTATGAAGAGGCCCTCTGGGCACACTTGGCTTTGTGTAGCCACAGTAATCCACAGAGTGCATTCATCATTTCATTGCTGAAAGCTCAAATATCGATGAGCAGAAATGCTGACTTAACATTTGCCGAAGATTACCAACACGGCCGATCACAAACTCTGCAAGCCGACAGTAAATACAGCTCCGGTGTTATCATGCAAGTTAACACACCTCTAAAGAGCACGGCTGAAACAGGATGAACCTCATCAGAGCAGCAGTCTGTGATTACATGCCAGATCAGTAGATATCGATTGCTTCCACACTGAGCAGAAAAGGAAGTAAAATGTGTGAGGAAACCGAAAACCTCTGAAAACTCTGCTGATCCGAGGCAGGAAAACTGGGAGAAACAGCGGTCTGTAATCACGCTGATATTTCAGACCCTCAAAAAACAAAAAAAAAAACAAACAAAAAAACAGCACAGACTCGTCCTCCTCAGAGTTAAACTGGATTGAAACGGAGCAGCCGCAGCTCCTGTGAGAGCAGAACTTTGGTTTTGAACAAATCGTTGCCACGAGAAGACAATCGGTTTGAGAAGAAGTCATGTTTGCTGCCTGAGTCTCCTTTTTAACACTTATCTGACAGAGGAACAGATTTTAAAATGCTTCTGCAGGTTTAAAAGTAACAGGTAAACACTGCAGTCAACTTTTTATGTTTGGACGAACATTAGCCGATCCATAATCACTCTGGAAATGTCTAATTCCTAATTAGTGAAGGATAATAATAATAAAAAAAACAGCAAAGACTAAAGTTAAAGCTTAACTTTCCAACAGAAAAACAAAAACACAACACCTGTATGTTCATGTGTAAACTGGGGGAAAAGTCTCGGAAGCTGAAGATTCATTTCTCCTGTTTCACGTCTCTGACTTCTAAGCGAACCCATAATTCCTGTTGCCCCCTCAATCACTCATCCAGAGAGCTAACCAACCAGTCAGCCTCCCTTAGACGCATGCGGTCGTGATCTGCAAGAGAACAGTAGGATTAAATCTTTCTAACATGTCTGCACAGAACGTCACGGCCGACCGAGTCGGAAGAACAGAATCACCGGTTCACTAGAGGCTGAACACAAGACTGGAGAGATTTCGTAACGTAACCGGAATCACTGTGGATCGATCCAGAGCAAGCGATGCGCGACAGAAACAAACTTTTCAACTGAAAATCAGGTTTTAGTCAACAATACAAACTGCTGCTGCGGCCGGATGAAACAACTGTGGACTTAGTTCACAAATGCGACTGTTTAAAATATCTTTGGTGTGTGTGTGTGTGTGTGTGTTTTTTTTTTAAACCCAAAGACTTCAGAATAAACCCAAAACTCAGCTCCGCGACACAACTGTTGAGATAAAGTAGTGAGTTATACCTGCAGAGATTTTTTCCTTTATAATTTAGCATCATATGCTTGCAAACAAATTGAATTTGGTAGGATTTAATATAGAGGACGCCTCTAATTGATAAACAGATGAAAATGCATTGCGGTATAAATTTACTTGGTTTTAAATCAACAACTTATGCTGCAAATTTTGAGTGTAGTGCCAGACTAAGCTAGAATATGTTTCCACTGTAACATACTGCTTCAGTCTGAGTCATTGCTGTTTTTCATTGTGATTACAGCAATTTCAAGAAAAGTTATGGTTACTTCTCCCTTTCTCTTTCAGGTTTTATTTTACCTCATTAACGTGTGGATGAATGTTTTGTGTTTTTGTTTGTTTGCTTGCGGTGCGGTCAGCTCTTTTATGTGGAGTCAGCCTTTAGTTTTACTGCTCGATCCCTGCAGTTGTGCACCGTTTGCCCTCTCGTTTTTTTAATTTCACGGCTGTCTGATTAACTTTCAAGGACATTTCTGCCCCAGCTAATTTCCATCCCACCACAATGTTGCCAGCAAAAATACCTGGGAAAGAATATTACTGAATCCATCAGGTAAATGTCAGCCATCACAGCGTTGCATCTAGTATTTTAATCTCTTTATCACTCACTTGGAGTGAATAATTCGCTGGGTCGCAGCGGCACCGGCAAGGCAACACATCCCACCTATCCTTCATTTCATTACAAACCTTTAACACATAGAAATAGGCTGCATAAAATTACAAATTACATGATTCATTTGTGTCATGCATGCACGCAGAAATGAGAAGCAGAATATTTATGAGTTATAAAGATTTTTCCTCCACAATTGATGGCTTTCATAAAAAAGAAAATCCAACTAAAAATTAACAGTTTCTTCTCACTTTTGATTAGGCAATTAAATAAAGTTTAATCTCTAGGAGGTCTTTCTTCTACAGGGTGATAAATTGTTTTATAGTACTGCGGTCTCAACCACATAAAAAGCAGAAGAGCACAGCTCCACACTGGGAATTGAGCATTGCGCAATGGACCAGCAACTTGAAACTCCCTCAATTTATCAAAGTGGCCCCACAAATCAATGTGGATTACTTTGCTAGAAAGCATTGCCCATGTGGCAGAGCGCTCCCATTACCACATAACAATATTGGCCTTTTGGGAGGCCATGGTAATTTTGTCTGTTGATCAAATCACAGGCAAACATAACATCCCCGAGTCTTCGTTCGAGCGTTAACTCAACACAGGAAAGGTAAAAAAAAAAAAAAAAAAATCATCTCCACGTTGGCCTTATTGCGCAAACAACCTACACAGACAAACCTTTACCTGTTCACAGACGGCTAAATCAACCTCTGAGCAGAACAAACATGCTCTGATCACATCACTATGGAGGTCAGGCTGGACTCAGGCAGCATATTGCCAAATAATACAGGGATTATGCCTGTAATCCCAAATGGGGAACATGTCCACATGAGCAGCAGGTGTCACCTTGCCTCATGTCAGAAGAGCAACGACGAGAGCAGAGAGCTTCACCTTAAACCACATGAAGGACTCGCATGGCTTATCAGGCAAATTTCAGCACGTGGAGCCAAAATAAATTCTGCAAATGTTATTGTATTATTTGGTTGAAAGAAAAAAAGATAAATAAATAAGATAACAAGCGTGTTTGCAGTCCCGACTCACCAGCTGATAATAACTAGGAGAAAACTCAATGAAATACACAAAAAGGCCTCAAATTAAAGATCTGCCGCCTCTGCAGTCACTGTGGATAAGAACCTTTTACTCCTTTAGGGAGTTTATAAGAGGTTTGTTGTCACTACATTAAATCAGTGTGATGGGAAAAAAACAAAAAAAACTTATAGGTTTTTTATGAATCTTATCGATTTTATTTGTATTGTTTATGTTAATTTGCAAATCTTGACTCATTTAAAAAGCTTTGTTGGCCTTTCTTTACAAATTAAAAAAAATAATAATTGGCCTTGTGAAAATTGGCACAGAGCTACAACAACCTCTGACGATGACATTTAATTCAGGTGGATATTATGGTGAGGTGAGAAAATCCACCACCAGCAGCATCAAAACAACACAAAAAACTAATTAAAAGAAAATAGGATTTGCATTTTTTTCCCCCATTATTAAAAGTTTCTTGATTCTTCTGTTGCCTACCAAGTCCCGCCCGTTTCTAGGAGATAGTTTCTTACAACCGCAAGATGCTACTGGAGATGTATCAAATTGGCCTCTTAACTTTCAACATAAAAGAAGTGAGATTCACATTTGGTATTGTGACTATAAGGTATGAAAAAATATTACTCTGACTGTTATTTTGGGACGGTTGATTCTGTTAATTTTCCCGAAAGCTTGTTGTTGAACAATGTGAAAATACTGCAACACTGCATTAATCGGCCTACGTAGTAGGCTGTAGTAAAACTCGTTAGACTGAAACTCTGATTCGTGATACCTTATTGTCTCATGGATCAGGTAATAGATGTGAGATGGGAAGGTTGAAAACAGCTTAGATCAGGTGGGCTTTGAGCGAAGGCTGGCTGAAGAAAGAAAAAAAAAAAAACCGCTGAAAAAACATTTATCTGTCACAAAATTGAATCTGTCTCCCGGCTAATGCCATAAAACAAGACCCACCATTTGTGGAAAATATAAGTCATCGCTCAAAACTGTGGTAGAGGCTGCTTTTATCATCATGGCTAAATAATTACATCAGGTTGTGTCTTTTTGAGTACGTGGTGCTCTGGCTCCTCCTGACAGTGTGACATTTTGATCAAATCCCAGCTCATCACAGTTCAAAAGGACCGCTACCTGTCCATGATTGAAGCTCACAGCCCTGCTGTTGTCTCAGGAGTCCAGATGTTCAAAGACAGTTTCTTTGAACATCCATTTGTGTGTTGGCCACACACAAACGGACAAAGTCTGCTTTCATGTGCTCAGATCAACTTATTCACACTTCGCTGTGGATGCTCTAAAGGAACATACAGTCATTACATAATGTGTTGTCCACAACTTAAAAAGTCTAATATTTAACCTTCTGACCCCATGAACTGACAGATTTCCGAGTTATTGTAAAACGGTGAGATTTTAAATAAACATGACATCCAGGTTTAATTTTAAACTACTATATAGAATTGCACTCAATTTTCAAACGGATCAATCCTGATTTGTGACCAGCTGGTTACAATTTCAAAAATCCTACTGAGAATACCAGGTTGCACTGAAAAAAAAAAAATCTCTCTGGTTACGGACACACCAAAAAATACAAGTGACAAAATAGTGAAAACAGAGGAAAGTTGCAAAGTGAAAATAAATTTTCAACTATTTTCTATAATATGCTAGAACTGGTCTGGAGTTCATGCCAGGTGAACGTTTATGAGAAAGATTGAGACTTTCAGCAGATAACAGGACGGATGACAAATTTTATTATTATTGAGCTTACAGACTCAGCACAAATCTTGGATTATCTCAGACAAATTAAAATCTAATCTAAAAAATAAATAAAATAAAATAAAAAACTCTGAAATTAAACTGCTTGTCTTCCCAGCCAAACTGAACATATACCACAATATCTGCATCAAAACTGAATCCTTATGTCTTGCTCCACAAAAGTGGACAAGCAGACCTTTAAAGTCTGATTGTCCTGCTTTGCTTTGTGAAATGTAAAGAAGAATCTGACTGCACATCACCCAACACACTCACCAGCTCCTGGTGCAGTTTATGATCATCTACTGACTTGATGAAACCCTTAGCTGTCTACATCAAATTCAATTCACTGACGTTGGCCTACAAAGCGTTTAATGGAGTGGCTTCCATCTACTTGAATGCTCTTACAATGGCTACTGTTACGACTTGGACTCTTCAGTCAACAGGGAATTGTTGGCTAACAATGTTTACACCAAGCTCAGGACAATCCAGACTCGTTTCACTCATCGTTCCCTGATGGTGGAATAAACTACTGAGTACCACTGGAGCATCCTTGGCAACCTCGAAGAGACTCTTAAGGACCGAATTCTTCAGCTAGATCCCCAAACAAGCACCTACGTTATACTTTACTACTTCTGTCTTTCTAATGACTTGTTTCTTTTATATTTTTAGCACTTACGTGGTCCAGTAAAAGTGTTGCTCTGGACAAAGTGTTGCTTGTATCTAAAACCACTGCTGTGTGCAGACAACAAACCCCAGGTTCTAGGAACCATTACCCTTCTTGTGAAAATGGTGAGACAGTATAGAAAAAGCTGGAGTCCATAAAAAGAAAATCACAGAAAGCCTTCAAAAATACTGCCTAGACATTACTCCATACCACTGACAAAAATGATTAGAACTCATTCAAAGCAAATATGAAGAAACACAGGATGGCGCAAGACCTTCATGGACTGATTGTTCAGCAAGAGGATGCACATCAGTAGGATGGAGTGTTTCTCCACTAAAGAAATATCTCTCAGTTTTATCAGCGAACAGGATGTAGAGGGCATATAAGAGAACTGAAAAACAGTGAGTCATAGCAAAGATGGTGCAGAATAAAGACAAGGCTTCACACTTATTATCCTGTCCAGACAAACCACCTTCAGGACCCTGGAAAAAAAAAAAAAAAGAGAGAGATTCAGTGTGCGGCCCTCCACACACTAAAACGCACAAACACACCCACACACAGACAAACTAGGCTTGTCAAAACAGAGTTTTGTGTCACCCGGTTCCAGCTAATGAGAGGAATCCAGAAGCATGCGATGTGGTCAGACTCATTACTCCACTGAGCTGCAGCTGCGACTCACTTCCACCAAAAACATTTCTGCCTCTCTCTCGATCTTTGCTCCGCTAACACAAGTTGCTCTTCTGCGAGCGCCTTGTTGTTCTGTTGCTTTCATATTTCCTGCTCACTCTCCTGCAGCCTCGTTGTGATTTTGTCGGTGACGATCCTCTTGTCGTTCTGATCTTCATGAGCCACAAGCTCCTTCTTTAACCCTAATCTCCTCTATGCAGATAACAGAGAATAAATCGACACGCATGCATCCCTCTTCTGTCTCACACCACATTCAACAGCTGGAAACAAGTAACTATCTGCTGCTGTGGCCACAATAACCACTCTTAAATACGGAAAAGTCACCTGGGGCAACAACACAGCTTCTGGGTCTGTAGTTATTTGTTCTAGTTTCAAAAGGTGACTTATCGTGGAATAAAAAGTTTTTTATTTTTGTCTGTTCTACTATATTTGTTAGAGTAACACCAGCAAAAACTCAGAAGAAATAAGAAAAGACTGTATATGTGTGTGTGGTTGTAGAGCAGGTGCCAGATGGGTCTCCCAATAGCCTCCAGGTCCAGAATTTAATTCCCGACCTTGAGACATTTACTGCATGTCTTCTACCTGATCACAGTCATTAAAGCATCATAACATGTTTTAAAAATGGACTGCATAAACTCACTATCAGAATGCAACAAATTGCTTGGTCATATTGGCATCTCTATCTACCTGGAGTTTGTTTGACTTCTTATTCAGGATGGGGTTTGTTCAGCTCTAAATTATATTTAAGTGAAGTTGCTGAAGCTTAATTCACAAACATATTTTGTATAAAGCTGCACACTGAACTGAAGTGCAAATATCATTGCAATATGTGTAATGTGATAATTAAATATTGGATGCAATATTTAGTTGCCTATAATAATTCAGGTATGCATAAAATGTGTGATTGCCAAGGATTTGGCCACTGCCCTTTATTTCCATATCTGATAGAAAACTCAGTTCTGAGCTCAAGGTAAGTATTGGAAACAGTGGAAACATTGGAAAGAATTTAATATCGAGGAAAAGCCAGGTTAATTTATTTTATCAACAATAATAATAATAATATTGCAAATCTTTAGTTCCTAATAATATGCAGCACTCATTCTAAGCTGTTTTGACTTCTGTGCGTCTCATCCACAGAAAATGTTGCCTGCCACACTGGGATGTCACATCTTTTCATGAAATGTTCACATTCTGAACAAACAAGATCATGTGGAGGTGCTTTGTGACTAATTCAACCTAGTTTTGCAATTTTGTAAAACTGTAAATGGAGGAGAAATTGAAAGTTTCCATGTTTTTGCTTAGGAAATTAAACAACAATTAGTAAAATAAACTAAGCCGCTGCTAACAGTCAACTAATTGTTTCAGCTGTAAATTGCAAACAGATTTGGTTTTCTTAAGCAGAAGGATTCCTGGCTCAGGTCCTTGCTTACTAAGCACAGTTGGACTGTACAGAAAAAAAAAGCTCATAGGCAGCATATTTTTAGGTTTCGCACTGCAGTGCTGTGATATTGATAGACTCTGAGCAGAAGGAGGAGTCAGTTTTTAAACTACAAATGCTTTGCTATAGGTTTAAGAAGAGATATAGGCCCAATTTAAAAATAAAACTACGACACATAGAGGCAAGAAAATGCTCAAAATTCTGAAAAGGCTTTGGTTACGGATGAAAAAAAAGAGAACATTTTAGGTTGAAATAGATCCTGAACTTCGCCTTTTGAGCTTGTCAGAAAGGAACACCCTCTCCATCCCTCGTCAAAAAACTGAAAAATTCAATCTCAGAGGGGCTCACACTCCAACAGCCACAGCATCTACAGAGACATAACCACCAGGGACCGAAACGGTTAGGAAGTCAGATCAAAAAGAGGAATATTATGAGAGCGTAGCTGAGGGATGAGGCATGCAAACTGAGCTGAAGCCATGCCAAGAGAAACACTCCGAGCTGCAGAGGAGGAGAGAGCTGAAATATCAACCTGAGGGAGGAGATCCTGGCCCAGGGGGGCAGCTGGCCCGCTTGGAGCTGAGCAAACACCTCCATACCAGCTATTCCCTGCAGCATAGGATAAATGTCTGTACACATTCACTGTCGATTTTACTACAGATTTAATCGGTTTGGTTCTTTATTTTATCACCAATTAAAAACAAACACAGCAATAAAAAGAAAGAATACATCAACTAGCGAATTAGGAGGAAAAACAGCAACTAACAAGCCACTTTCCCTCAGGGCTGTTTGAGATAAATTAGCATTTAGTACGAATCCTTCTAGCAAAACACAGGAAGAAAATAATGATTCCTCTAAAAATCTGAGATGTGCTTTCAGGATGAAGAAAACCAGCAGATACTAACAGATGCAGAAACCAAAACAATCTCGCCCCACATGTCTTTTCTGTAAAGCTTTCACTTCAATGAATTGCACACTGGAGGTATGTAGATTTAACCCTTTTCTCAATCAACTTTACTGCTTTAACTCAAACTGACTCTCAGACTAAACATCCAGTGATTAACTTATTGGCCTGTCTTGGTTCAGCTCGCCCTGTCTGTGCGGATGAAACAACCGAGGAGCAGGAAACCTCAAGGAAATACATCACTCAGGTTATTAACATGAAGAATTGCTTTAAGATGATGCTGCTGGACTCCACTGGGAGGTCGCGGTGACTACATTATGCGTTGGGTGACAAGTCTGATCAGTGCCAGATGCTGAATGATGTGTTTCGCTCCTTGTGTGTCTCTCTGTGTGTGTATAGGGGAATTTTTCTGCCATAATCCAAGTGTACACATTTTTAATTTGAAAGCAGGTTTTCATGTCTTTTGTTCTCAAAACCTTTAACACTTTTACTTACATTTTCATTTTGATAGCATATGTTTCTTCTCAAAACTTGTAATGATTGTACTCAAAACTTTTCCTTGCACTCAGATTTAGTCTCTGCTCGGACTCTGCATGCTTTTGGAAACCCCTTTTGACACAGTCATCTGGCAACCTTTCAGCCTATTGAATGAAAGTATTGTACTGGGTGTGTTTGTTTCCTTCTACTGGGTGTGCCTGTGAGGCTACTATCCACTGTAGCAACCTGTGCTACCCACTGGATGTTAGGGAGAAACAATGACGTCTGCTTTCTGCTCCGTAGTACACCAGACATCCGACAGCAGTATGCTACTGATCGCTAACAGCCTTCTGATCTTAGGCAGGAGTTTGTTCACCCAACCAACTCCCTACATCCAGTAGGTGGCGCAAGTTGCTACAATCAATAGTAGCCACACAGGCACATCCACTAGAAGGAAACAAACATACCCAGTACAACACTTTCATTCTATTGGCTGAGAGGTTGCCAGATGACGGTGCCAAAAGGCGTTTCCAAAAGCAAGCAGAGTCCAAGTAGAGACCAAGTCTGACGGCAAGCAGAAGTTTTGAGTACAAGCATTACAAGTTTTGAGAAGAAAGACATAAAGTCCTTGTTTCAAAAAAAATGTAAGCAAAATTATTAAAAGTTTTGAGAACACTAGACATGAAATCCTGCTTTCAGACTGAAAATGTGTGCTCTTGGATTATGGCAGAAAAATTCCCCCTTAGTGTGTGTTGTTGTACTGAATGACAAAAGCTCCCTCTGATCTGATGACCTTTTTTATGCCATTACCTGCTGTTACAGGTTTGACCCTTGAACCTGGGCAATTTATCTTAAAGGTTCATGTCTCCAATCCACAGGTTTCACTAGTGATAACACTAACATTTTTTCTACAATTACAGTTTAGATAAATATTATTAAAGTCAGAATGATGATATGATTTGTGCAAAAGAAATTGGTAAGTAGTTTACCTGCTAAACCAACAACTACAAAACAGATGCTAACTTTGGTGTCATACTTTCCACATGAAAGAATTATGACCTGGTTTTAGGCCAGTTTTTCACAATTCGTTTAAGCTCCCTAATTAATTTTTAAATTCCCAAAACAGAAGAAAGGTAAAGAAATATTTCATTATCTCTTTCTCGCCAGCTTCCTGATAAATTGAAGCATCTGTGTCTTTCCAGATAAACAGAAAACCACTTTGATCAGGTGTGATGAAACTTTAATCCTGAGGCCCAACAGTCACATGAATAAAAAGCGATACCCATCCACACACCTGTGACTCCCCCTCCCACATTTATACCCTCACAAAAGCACCACCCCGCACAATCCTGGTTGCTAATCATAGAACAAAGAGAGGCCCCAGTCAGCGGGCTTTTCCATTGATCGGCCACAAAAAGCAACAGGGATGGTCCTCAGTCAGCTTTGTTGCGTCAGGAAGGAGTTAAAGCTCAACTAAAGGTAACGGATAGAAGTCAAACGCATCAACAAAAGCCCAATATGCCTGTCTGATGTCTGCTATCAGACCTTAACACTGATGTCGACCTGTTGCAACATGCTACCGCAAGCTCTTTATTAAAGATAAACCTCTTTAAACAACTTTGCCCGGGTTACAGTCAGAGGGAGCAAACAGACGTCTGTCTCTTCACAGAGGACTGAAAATCTCCCTTCAAGCTCAAATAAAAGATGGTGATCTTCCTATACAGAGCTATGATATCCTGTTAGGTTTTTCATGAATGGGTTGGTAGAATAAATGCATGCGGGTGTTGAATATTTCCATCCTCTATTCATTGTTCATTGTTTCTATTATCTCCTAATGCATCTTAAAAACGACACGGGAATTCCTACAGTCTTGCTTTTGGTTGTCGTGTGTTGCCTCTTCGTTTTCTCTGAGCTCACTTCGACCTCGTTGGCGTTTTCTATTAGACGGTCTGCATGCAGACACGCTCGCAGCGTGGTTGAAGCTGCTTTGCAAAGACGTGCGGCATCAAGCATTCTGTCTGACACATCCCTGGGTCAGACTAACACCAGAGAACAATGGAGCCAATGGGGAAAAAGAGGAGGATTTATGAGAAAGAAAATCTGCCATGCGTGCCCATAAAAACGGATCATGCATTCAAAACATGGAGCCGTCTACCCCAACGCATGACCCCCATCTCCCTCTTTGTCTTCGTGGCCACATCTGCAGCCAACAGCGTCAGGTCTGGGAGTGGGTAGAAAAACGGAAAACCTGCAGCTTTCATCACACCTCAGCCACTTTCACACTTCAAAGATCAAAATGGTGCATAATGGCACCTGTTTTTATGGGAAGGTTTTATGTGCTTGCATTCGCTGGTCTTTGAATACAAGAGACTATTTCCCTTAGTGTGTTTGCAGAAACATATCAATGTGCAAAGTGCTGATATGGGTTATATTAGTCTGGTATCTTTAAATATCCCTTCAAATAATAAAAATAACCTACTTTAAATGTATTAAGCCAGGCAAAAGCAGAAAAGGTAACTTTAGGGAATTTTGAGGGAACAGAATTTGACTAAAAGATTTAATCTTTTGTAAAACAATGAATATTGTGAATTTCATTTAGAGTTGGGATCATGTCATATTCATATTCATTTGGGGCTTTTTTTTTCCCCCCATGCAAATTCATGAGAGAAAATTCCTGCTTCTCAAATTTGGCCTTTTAAATACCCTAGGATATTCATGAGTTGCCAAAAGCAAAGTCAATCATTAAAATCTGAATATTCTGCAGTAAAAGAATTCATTTATGCTGTTTTGTATGTTGGGGTTTAAACACTTCACTGAGCATCTCATCGTCAACTGCAACAGTGTAAAACTGGACTGATGCAGCTCAAAGTAATTTCAGAGAAGTGCTTATCCTCCCATCCTCTTAGCCTCTACAATCAGGCCCACTCCGCATCAGAGTCTCACCGCCGTGTTCTGCGTAATGCGGGCTTTGTTTGCTGGAAAATGTCATTCATATTGCACAACAAAAGCCAAGGTGAATGCTGTCAACGTTGTCGGAGAAAAAGTCCAGGCATTTCATCTTTCTGTTCGGTTCAAAAGGAAATGTTCTGCCTGATAAGGTACTGAGCCGTGCTGCTTCCTTGCTGTGTTAATTACAGCATGCGGAGAGACAACGTCTAACAAAAAGAAACATGCAAGCAAAGAACAATAGTTGAGGAAATACATAGAAAATAAAAGTGATACACAAAAAAAACAGAGTCTGGAATCATCTGAGCGCCCAAAAGCACAGACCCGGCACAAAGGCAATGAAATGAAGTTGACACCTTAAAATGTTATAGCCCATTTTTGTGTGTGTGTGAAAAGGCAGCTAGGACGCCCTGTTTCTTTCCCCATCATGGTGCTGACTGGTGGCAGTGGAGTGGGGGCAGGATGCACTGGAGGGTCCTCAGAGTAATCAGCAGCAGCAGGCTGAGTGCCTCCTTACTTATTACAGAAAGGTCCAGAAGGGGAGTGAATTACAGCAGCTCTGCAACACCTCGGGATGGCCAGAGTGCTGAAAACTACATGACATCACCGCGCCTCAACCTCCACTTTAAACACAAGAGGAAAGTCACGGAGAGAGAGAGAGAAACCACAATCAGCTCGAGTAAAGGAAATATGGAAGTAAACAAGAGACACACAACTGATGGCAGCTATTAGCTGATCGGGATGAGATTTAAGACATGGCGGACCAGCCGGGACCCAGACCCGTCTCTGCTGACCACACTCTCCATTTAATCTGGGCTGACAAGATGAGTACAGCAGGCGAGGAACCACGTTCCTCCATTGACAGCTGGGAATAAATGGCAACATCCAAGCAACAAAGGGGGGGGTCTTTATGTCAAGTCTTATAATGATTCCTTTCCTGCTCTGCTGGACAAACCTTGTGATCCAGCCAGGTAATGTAAAGGTCTGAGCGAGATACAATAAAAAAATAAAACTGCTGTCCAACAGGGGACAAAGAGTAAAAATGATCAACTCTGACTCTCCTCTAAAAATGATTGTTTGAAGTCCCCGCCCCCTCCCCAATTCCCAGTAATACTTTGTGAGGCTCATATTTAAATTGTTGATATAAATAAAAGCATAAAGGTTTGAGAGTCAAACCCTGAGAGCATTACGATTGTTCGGTTTCACCTCAGCTGGTGCAGCGCTTACTGAGAAAATTTAATTACGTCTGTTTAAATGGGATTTTCAAAAATAGCTCAAAGCCTAAAGAGTTATAATATATTTTTTATCAGCTTGATTACTGTGAGTTCTAATGTAGCGGATGAAGGTTCAAATGTGAAAAAAAAAAAGATAATTAAATTTCTACATATATAATGTAGTCATTTCCAAGCAGCGATATGTAACTTTTATATAAAGAAAATGTTTTTTACATGTTTGTTTCAATTGTCACTGTGTCATGACGGCATTGTATGGGCCAGTGCTTCTATTGCCTTCTGCAGAAATACACTGTTTGGCTTGATCAGACATAACCAATCAAAGGAGGACGGTGCCGTCAATCACCCTTGTGTACGCTGCTCAGGGTGTGGTGGAGAAACAACATGTAGTTACAGGAAATCTGTTTATGTGGCCATGATAAATAGGCTGAGAATTCATGGCAGGCTGTGTTGTGGAAAACAAGATGTAGCATAGCAGAGAGGGTGTGGGCAGCATGTACAGAAGCTTGATTGACAGCACAGAGACAGTCCTCCTGACTCTGACTGTCTGTTTCTGCCTATAGGAGTCAGAGAACTGGGTGAAGGCAGGGGAGCTTGATTTTTTTCACAGATCATCTGTCTCATGCAACGCTTACATGATGTTAGATATTTTTTGGTATTATCATTTTGTTCATATTCAGTCTAATGTTAAGACTTTTAGTCTAAAGTGTTCTCTTCCTTATGTGTGTATAAACTGACCTGGAGGTCGCAACTGTCTGTTTCATCTCCATGTGAAACAGTTAACTCTGTGTTTCCCAGACCTTAATTCTTATCAACCAGAATACCTCCTAACTGCTTGTGAGCAGTCGTATTTTGTCTCTTGTTTATCCTCCCTTTTTGTTGACAGTTTGACCTAGAGCTGAACTGGGCTCAGACCGTAGATCAGTTATCACACCTGGAACTGAGTTGCTGGTTTGTTTAGGTTAAATGTTTTACGACCTCTGTTGTTTTCCTGACTGCCCCCTGTGACTGTTTTTCTTTGACAATAAAAGAAGGAGCTCACGTGAAAGCAGATCAGAACTCTCTGTGAACGGCTGATGAGGCCGTGGCGAAGAGTTCTCCTTTTGCAAAAGCTTGTCTATAAAATTCATATACGTTGTCTGTGGTCTTTTTATATAGGTTCGAGAAAAATACCCAACATTAATTGGTGCCGTGACCCGGATCTCTCAACCCCCCCGCTGACAGGCAGAGGAAGACGCGCTGAATCCGTGCACGGCCAGAGTCAACAGGACCTGGAAAGAAAGACCCAGGAAGCAAAATTCTTCGCTGGGCCAGCGACACATGTCCGACTTTGTCTGCCAACGGCGGAGTGACGAGATCCGACTGGACAACCCGAAAACTACAGAAACGTAGGTGAATTTTAAAATGACTATTTTAGAGGTTTGAGTATCCTTGTATGATGTCGCTCTGCTAAAACTCTGAGGTTTGAGTATCCTTGTATGATGTCGCTCTGCTAAAACTCTGAGGTTTGAGTATCCTTGTATGATGTCGCTCTGCTAAAACTCTGAGGTTTGAGTATCCTTGTATGATGTCGCTCTGCTAAAACTCTGAGGTTTGAGAATCCTTGTATGATGTCGCTCTGCTAAAACTCTGAGGTTTGAGTATCCTTGTATGATGTCGCTCTGCTAAAACTCTGAGGTTTGAGAATCCTTGTATGATGTCGCTCTGCTAAAACTCTGAGGTTTGAGTATCCTTGTATGATGTCGCTCTGCTAAAACTCTGAGGTTTGAGTATCCTTGTATGATGTCGCTCTGCTAAAACTCTATTTGAGGGAACCCCATAAGGGTAACTCCTCATGTATATAGGAAGCTTGTTAATACTGTTCTGTTATTACTGTGCTGATATTGCTGTTTGCTTGCTGCTTTGATGTGTGTGTGTGCGTGAAAGAGTGATTGGAGGTTTAAATACTGCTCAGTATTTTACCTCATATAAAAACAGTGGGGTTAAACAGCAGACCTCTTGTGGATGCAAAGGCGAGATTCTCCCACTCGATAAGAGTTGAAGCGGAGAATACCACAACAAGGTATTTTTAATTGCTGGCCTACTGAAAAGATCTCCAGTTCATAGGACTCCCTAGGAGTCAACGAACCTGGACTAAATTTAAATAAAAATTTTCTAAGCTAAAAATTGATCAATGGCAAACAATTGTTGGAATTTTGGAGAGTAGTGAAAGAAAAACAGGAATAAAAAAAAAGCTAAAAAGGAGGATGAACTAAGGTGTGCTAAATTATGGTTAAAAGCAGCCATAGACCGGAAAGAACAAATTAAAAAGGTTAAAGACAAAAAATTCGTAGAAGCAAAAAAAAAAAAAAAAAAAAACCCTATTTGTTAGACCGAAAGATAATAAAATCATTCTAAGCACACGGAGTGCTGTAACGTTGCAGGGAGTGGAAGCTCCTGCAGCTGCTCCTCCCCCCCGCCGCTGCAGCAGCTCCGTCTGCCCCAGTCCCAGCAACACGACTGTACCCCTCATTAGAGGAAGGTACACAAAACTTATATGTTTTTGCACCCTGGACCTTGAAAGAGGCCAGGGGAGAAACAGAGGCAAAGGAGGTCACTTTAGGCAGCGACCCCTAAGTCATAAACCAAAGGACAACGATGTCTGTTGGACTTGTGGCAACACTGGCCACTGGTCAAGAAACTGCCCTTCAAAGAATGCTGCATGGGGCAACAAGAGGGATGGTGGAGTGAAGGGACCACAAACAGGAGAAATACACAGCATGATCTGACTCTACCACACCCCAAAAAGACAAATAACCAGACTAAATTGATGAAATGGTGGACATAAGTTCAGCTTGTTACACGTTAAGTAAAAATAAATAAATAAAAGAAATTGAATTTCGGTATGAAACCAGTGCATGCAAAATTATTTTTAATGTTACTAAAAATTAGGTTTAAGCCTCACAAGTCAGAAATAATTACTTTTAGGAAACACTGGTGTTTGTTTGTTTGTTTGTTTGTTTGTTTGTTTGTTTGTTTGTTTTGTTTTTTATCATTCCTACACTTTCAAAGAAAAACCAGTTGAGAGACGTCTCACTGAAATAAGAAACATGGGAACAACTTCCTTGTATGCTAAAAGTGGAATTATGACTTTCCTGAAAGAGGAGAAGCTGAAAAATAAAATTAAATAATAAAATTCTCCCCAGAGAACAATGTTTAATATATTGTGTCGCAATCAGATTATAACACCAACTTGGTGAAATGATCCTTTGGCTGTATAACTGGAGGGGTCAGAGGTCAGAGTAAGGTACCGACCTGGATATTATTCCAGCCTCTTGACTCTCTTAGGCCTTGAGAGGAGGGCTGCCCGCTGAACTCACAGTCTGCAGCACTAAGATCGACAAATTTAGAGAAATCCATTGTTCTCTGGTGAGATGTGACTCAGATGAAGTTAACATAAACTTACATTTTAAAGGTTAACATTGTACAGGATAAAAGAGACTACAGCTTTTAACATGTTTCATGTTTATATGTGTTTGAATAAAGAAAGGATTTATGAGTTCTTAAAGAGTTGGGTAATAAGTGGCTAAGCACTATACGATCACAAGAGAAAAGTTATATGGAAAATGTTTGTAAAAAGAAAAAAGACACAGAAAGCCAAACAAACCCTAATGGACTCTTATTTGCTTCTTTCCTTTTCCTCTGTCTGAGCCTCGCTGCGGTGAGTCTGACCTCCGACCTCAACTCAAACCTGTCCTGCCAGATCAGATGACGTCCCTCTTTCAACACCAGCCAATGACAGTTGATAAAGAAGCGAAAAAGGACATGATGATTTCTGCCACCTGAAGGCACTAAGATGTCCGCTGATCCTGATTCCTGGACATCTGGGAACTGTCATGCAGCAAACTACTGTATGGAGTCCTGCTGAACATTTGGACTGGAACTAAATTCATTGGTGGACAACCTGGACATTCACTAAGGGACGATCTGGACAACTTATCCAACACCAGAGCCAGTTGGACTGACAGGGAGCTGGAGGAGAGGCGGGGGGAGGACCAGCTGCAGCGACGCCAACAGCAGGAGGGGGAGGGGGAAGCAAGACAGTGGAGAGCCGAGATAAGTTATACACACACCGCTGTGATGAAGAATGTGCTCATTAATCCTGTTTGCATATAGGAATAATCTACCCAGAAAGGAACATTTTAGAGGTTTTTAGGTACAATGTTAGATACAATCGTTCATTTTGTACCTGTTAACTCAGTCCTTAACAGAAGGACCAGTGATCCTCTTAGGGCCCACGGGCCATAGGTTGGGAAACTATGAACAAGAAAAATTATAATCATTAAAAGTTAAACAAAAAAACTGATAGAGCTATGCAACTAAATTACACCAATAAGAAAAATGTATTACAGATTCTAAGCTAATAATGATTTTCAAATGTTTTATGTACTAGTTTGGAACTAAATTAAACATCTCTACGTGTTGAAAATAATTGATATTGCAGTGTTGAAATATTATGAAATATTTCGTTGAATTTAATTGAAGAATTTAATTTAGAGTTTAACAAAGAAAAACCAAAATATAACCCTGCAATTAAAATACGTGCCTGCTAAAATATCTTCTATAAACCTATGAGTTCACCTGCATTAACTACTAATCCTCCCAAAGACTTTATTAGAAGCTTAAGTGATTGTGACACATGGGCAATGCCATGTGTAAAAAGGGGGGAAACGGGAAAATGGTGAGGTAATACTATAACTACATACTATATAACTACTAAATTCTTACATAAACTTTTTTTGTTATGAACTTTTGAGTTAACAAACACTGTTAGATGATGATTGATGCTTTTTCTAAATGGGTTGAAATAGTTCCATCAAAGCATGCAGATGCTTTGATGGTAGCTAAGGATATCTGCAAAACTATATCCCAACACACGGTATTCCACAGAATGTTTAGATTTAGTGAAGCTCTATATGAGGATCACCCTCTTTTGATTTTCTTTCTTGGCTCACTTCCAGACCATGGTGGAATTTACTGGTGAAGCTTGAAACACCTATTCTGGGTGTTTTGATTCTTTTTTGCCTGTTCATAGGTTGCATTTTTCCATGCCTTCGAAGCATGATGTTTAAAACAATTAACACAACTGTTATCAACTATCAGCTGGCAAAGGCATCTTATGAGACAACTGAAGATGACTTGTTTCGAGTTCTGATGATTTTCTGAACAATGATGAAGTTCTGTAATCAATAAACAGATGAATTCATTTGCTGAATGACTCCTACAACAAGCGGTTGTAGAGACCTGCATTTGATTTTTTGTTGTTTCTTTTATTTTTCATTTATTTCATTATATTACATTTATTCATTGTGTATTTTCTGTGTTTAGATTAGAAAAAAAAACTTTTGCATTTATTGGTTCTTTTCTTTTCTTTTCTTTTATTTTCTATGCTTGGCTTTTGCATAAAGTTTATACACATAGTAAAATGATAAAAAGGGGGGAATGTTAGATATTTTTTGGTATTATCATTTTGTTCATATTCAGTCTAATGTTAAGACTTTTAGTCTAAAGTGTTCTCTTCCTTATGTGTGTATAAACTGACCTGGAGGTCGCAACTGTCTGTTTCATCTCCATGTGAAACAGTTAACTCTGTGTTTCCCAGACCTTAATTCTTATCAACCAGAATACCTCCTAACTGCTTGTGAGCAGTCGTATTTTGTCTCTTGTTTATCCTCCCTTTTTGTTGACAGTTTGACCTAGAGCTGAACTGGGCTCAGACCGTAGATCAGTTATCACACCTGGAACTGAGTTGCTGGTTTGTTTAGGTTAAATGTTTTACGACCTCTGTTGTTTTCCTGACTGCCCCCTGTGACTGTTTTTCTTTGACAATAAAAGAAGGAGCTCACGTGAAAGCAGATCAGAACTCTCTGTGAACGGCTGATGAGGCCGTGGCGAAGAGTTCTCCTTTTGCAAAAGCTTGTCTATAAAATTCATATACGTTGTCTGTGGTCTTTTTATATAGGTTCGAGAAAAATACCCAACACATGACATAACTTCACTTTTAACAAATATGTAAAAAAACAGACAAACAAACAAGCATATTTTTATAAAAGTTGCATACCCCAGCGTTAGTGTGTAAGCTCAGAATTACAGTGGGGGGGGGAATATTTTATACCAGTGTGTGGAAATTACACGATGACTGCCTTGCTTCAAGTAAGTATACGTTTTATAGAATCCGCTTGACCTACAATGACTTTCAGAGCAATGGTCTTATCTGGGATAACCAGGTGACCTTGACACCAAGCAGATCTTTGTTGGTCCTAAGAGATAACAGCATTGGTGGGTGGATGCTGCTACCACACCATTTTGCTTACCATTCATATTCTGGATGCAGGTTAGTTGATTTCTGATCAAGATGATCAATGAGTATGAATTAATCTATATAATTTACATAACCAGATGAGTATGGTTAATTCAAACTTTTCGCATAGTGATATGTTGCTAAGATAAATGTAATTTTATTTTTCCCCACAAATAAGAATCCCAGTGTCTTACATAATTTGTATGCTCCACTCTTTGTTCTCCATGCGTTTGTATTGTTTGCAGAGACTTGTAAAGAAGAAACATCTCCACTTGGGTACAAATGCAAATCAGTGTTCAAAACAATCTACATCAAAACATGTTTATGACTGTCACAGATTTAGGAAACATCATCAGCTAACATGGCTGCGTCTCCTGAATCTTAACTTTCCTAATAATGAATTAAATTTACTGGTTAATAAGTAGAAGGTGGTAGTTTGTGTATAAGTGATCTACAGCTTGACACTTTATAATCAAAACATGACCCAAATTCATGAAAGGTTACATTTGTCTGTATTTGACTTCCTGGGCATCGGACTACACACACTTACACTGTGTTCTTTCTGCATGAGGCAGACAGAGTAGGTCTTTCTATTAATAACAGGTTTCAAGGTTATGACAGGGTACTTATATTGTATGCTCTTTTCAAACATGACAACCAGCTATTTCCCATCCTGGCAGATGTGAAGTTGCACAATTGAAGCTTTGTGCGTCAACAACCTGTTGACAGGAACTTTTATTTCCAAGATTAACCCGTCTGTTCTTTGATCATCCGTCCTGTTTTTCAGCAGCTATTTCTTTCCTGCTGGTTCCAAATTTAAAGCATATGATTTAAACCGTTGTAGACATTTAAACTCATATTTAAGTCTTTAAATGGGATGTAGAGGATTCAGAACTATTGACGAGTGTGGCACTTTAAGATGAAAAATGTTCCTCTCAGATCCATATGTATAGATTTTGATCAGTTAAGGCAGAGCACGGTGACATCAACTAGCTCTAAAAATTAGGAGTTTGATTGGAAAGTCACTCAATAAGGTCTCGCACTGACTTGACACCGGGGTGGAACTGCTCCTTCTCAGACTAGAGGCTGACTGAACGCAACGCTAACACTTCTTTCATCTGTCTGCTTTGATGTTCTGAATCATGAGCGACTCTACCGGCGCAGCACTTTAAAAAAATATTATGTCAACTTTCTTGACAAACATGTCCCGATTCACAACATGAAACAGACAAGAGAGCTTTTTCGTCAGAAATCATGACAACTCTCCAAATCCATGCTGTGGATTACACTTATGTGTAAGTGCTAGCATTGTGTCGGTGTGCTTGGTCTTAAGACCTGTTGCCAGGAAACTGCATGGGCCTAATAAGTCAGTTAATTAATGATAATTCACACCAGCTTGCTGGAAAACCAGTGGCTCAGAGGAACATCGCAGATATATGGCCTTTCTTTCTGCACCCAAAACGAGACCTGCAGGTCACGTTTTCCCGTAAAATGTGACCAGAAGGACAGTGTATTAAGTGCACTCTCATCCAAAATAGTTTAATCATTTCAGTGCAATTGCACTAATTTACTTTGAGAATATTTCTTTTCCTGTCGAAAAAAAAGATAAAAATGCTGAATGAAAATTCTTAGTTGTGACAGCAGAGTGAAAAGGGAGAATTCATAAAATTAATGCTAGCTCCTTTTTACATTGGAAGTTGTATGTTGGATATTGGAATGATGCCATATCCAGTCTGATCATGATCCTGTTTCAGTTGTGAAACCTGCTGGATTTACTGATTGTTGTGCTCGAACCAGGCAAACGACCAGGCCATGTTTAAAACAAAAACGATTCATGCCTAACACGTGACCAATTTCTGATTTGTTTTAGGCCACTTTCTTATAAAGTGCACATTTTTGCATTGAAAGAGACGGGCAGCAGCAAAAAGAATGAAAAAAAAAAAGGTGTTTCAGCTGCTACTTCCTGTCACTACATTTATGAAAGTAAAAGTCTTGTTCTTACAGCATTTAGAAATGTCTCAGCAGGCACCAAACGGCAAAGTTAATCAGAATTCTTGTTGGCAACAATTTCAGAAATGACATGCGTGTTTACGGTCGCTTTGCAGTTGCCATGTGAAACAAACAACAAAATGGATCTCATCAAAAATCTGAATAGTGTTTTAAAACCTGCAGTGAACCAAATCCATTGATAACATATTTTTCTGCTTTAAATGCTGTTCTATCATATTCATTAACAAGGGTTAAAAAGAGAATAATAATTAAGATTGAATAGGAAAGACGTGTGAATAAATAATGTGTTACAGCAACAGTAACCACGATAAAACATCCCAAACTTTAGTAAGTTTGCAAATAATTATACGTATTTGCAAATTAGTACATTACCGGTATTACATTGAATAAACTCGCAGCTAACATGTCATTGTCTCACATACGGGAAAGTTTCCTTCTCGGTTTTACACCGCCTGAACTGAAGATGAACTGCAAAACCTCCTTTATTATTCAGAGCTGAACAGAAAGGAATCAGAGTCAGGAATATTTTCCTGCAGCTGTGTTTTGGTGACTTGTATAAATTCCCAACATCTCTGCTCTGCCTTGTCGGGGCTCTGAGCTCATCCTTTTCATTTGCCAGTGATCATTCATTCCCAGGGACAAATAATGGAAAGAATAGTCCCTTTGGCCTTGCATCTAGAACATTTTTTCTTCATCTTATCAGTATTTCAGGCGTTACTTCATGCATTTCATTTGAGTTGTGAAGCTAAATCACATATCCTGACAAGAAATGTCATAGTGGCATGGGTGTGAGACAAAGAAGACTTTGAAAGTATCAGCCTTACCAGCAGAAATCCAGAAAGTGCAATGCCAAAAGGACTTCACAAATACGCTGTATTGCGAAAAGTATTCACACAGCTGCCGTTTCTAATGTGATGTTTTCAGATGTAATATTTTCAACTCTTCCAGGAAGACTGTTCACAAGGTTAGTTAACTATCGAATATGTAGTCGCGAGGAAATTTCACAACTAGACTGTTGTATGTGCTGGATTTTATATTATTCGCTACCACAGAAGTTATTGGAAGACCTGAACTCAATGGTTTGGATGGCTGAGCAAATACATCCAGGCAGCAATATGATGTTTTTGTTTGTTTTCTTTTGTAAAAATGGTCAACTGGCATTTCTCACAAGGGGGAAAAAATTTAAGCTACCACACCATTTACAAATCCTTCAAACTGTTTTTTCTACCTGTAGCTTTTTGCACAAATAAGGTTCACCAGTGGGATTGTTTGGAACCAAGTGCTCTTCAACGAGGCTGTTTAATAGCACAACACAAAGCAAAGCTTCATTAAACTTGCAATAAGATGGATAATAACGTGATTTATTCTCTATCCAACAACCATCAGGAAACAAAGACATAGTTGACTAACAGATCGCCTAGGCAACCAGTCATGAAATGGCTTTCATGCCGCCAAATTTACTCCAAAATGGGTCTTTGCCAATAACATAATAAGTCCCTGTACACCATTTTTTTTTAAATACACACAGAAGTTCACATACTGGAGAAGATTAGTGCAGAATTTGCTTACGGTTGATGTTGGAAACGGAGCAGAGAAAAGCTCCCTTTAGAAGTAATATCGACAATACTGTCTAAAGCTGCTTGTGCTCAAGCCCAATGTGTAGATTTGAGTATTTAAAGTGTTGCTCTGATAGAAGGTGCACACAAAGAAGCACAGAAAATCATCAATTTCTTCCCTCAAACAACCAGGATGGATTTGGAGTATAAATAAAGGAGAAAATCCTGCTTAAGGCGTTGAGGGAACAGACATAAAATTATCTGAGAACGAATAAGTCTCCACTGCAAAAGATACCTGCTGTAACATCTTCTTAAAAATAGCATACAAAGAAGTAGGGTGCATGTGAGCATTGTTAAATTGGAAGATAAAGTGACATTTCATATGCATTTCGGCTACTTACAGCTACAGAGGCCTTTTGGCCCGCTCTGGAACTCTGGCATCAAATACTGAACAAAACCTGGCAACACAGCAGGAATCTGAGCCAACAGGTAAAGCTGCAGCTGAGCAAGCCCCGTGCAGCCTCCAGCTTTTAGTCCATTGTTGCAGTCCTGCCTCATCTATTCCTCACTCAAATCACAAAGACATAAGGAGCCATAGCAATTAGTGAGGCGTTCCTAAACGTTTTGAGGTATTAGCTGGCTGATAGAAAGAGGAAAGATATTTGTAGAATTAGCGTCGTTTAGCCCTGAAAATTGTACGTGTATTGAGTGCAATATATAATGCTCTCCAAGAAAAGACGCTGAACATCAAAGGTGTGGGGAAAATGCTTTTTTTTTTCTTTTTTTTTATCCTCGATGTGAAAAATCGGGATCCAGGAGGCAGATCCGTAGATGTGCAAAACCATACGCACAGAAACTGTGTGTCCGTGTTTCTGAATGCGCGCAAGTGTGAGCGTTTGATGGAGGAGGAAGAGAACGGCCACGCTGAGCTCAGCAGTCACCGCTCTGTGTAGGAAGTAAAGATTACGCTTTCGCTCTCGCTGCGACTGTGATGAAATCCCACAACGCCAGTCCTCACACTGAGATCCTTAATGACGTCCCACGGTGACTGCAAACACACACGCACACAAACACGCTTATGCATAAGTTACGCGTTTGTTGCCACCGTTCTCACCAGCACAGTTCATCATCATAGCACAAGGTGCAACGTTAAGCGCTAAACTGTCTCATAAAACGCATTCGCTCAGTCATCCCGCTAAGACTTGTCACTGTGCTGCTTCCCATGGAGGTCCAGCCTAAATAAAAACCCTAACTAGATTTGACAGTGGTAACAGATCATCCAGGTGAACTGCCTTCTTTTTAATTTCACACGTTCTGCAGCACATTTGCTCACACTGTGAAATGAAATAAGGCAATAGGTCCCCTAAAATTAGAAACAGGCTATCTCCAGAGATTACTAGTGCAATACAACATGAGCCTTTTATATTCGTATGGACTGGTTTTGTTTTGGTAAGATATCAGCAGAGAGTTTCTAATTTCAGCTGATTAAGATGTTTTGGATTTTACTTTTGCACTAAAGCAGTATTCACACCAGACCGCTGATATTTAGGAAATTATTAGAATCTCAGTGGTTTGCAGTTTTGATGTGTAATCTGGGGGAGATTTTTCTGCCCTAGTCACCAGATGGAGAGCTGGTCACATTAGCTGGATGCTGCCACCACTGTGGCCTGTGATAGTTGCTGCTAATGAGGTATTTGTTTTTTTGGGGGGTTTTTTTAGCATTTGACTGTGCAGCTCTGTTCAACAGCACTGTTTTATTTTTCTCAAACATACATATTGCACCACTCTGAAAGGGTCTCTTGATGGTGGAATGACTCGTAAAATATTTTGTTTTCTGAACTGGGTTACAATTTGTTGAAGGGATTTGCATGCACCTGACTCAGAATATTTTAAAAAAATTCAGGACATTGTAATTTATCTGTTCATTATATAGCTGTTTTATAAAAAATAATTCCTTTTTTATCATTCAATGAAAATTTTAAAAGCTTTTTCAGCCACCTTGCTCAGTTGGAACCAACACTTCAGACTGAAGCAGTGGCTTCGTTTTGTGCAAACTTGTTATCTTGATTGTTACCTGTAAGCAATAATATTCTTCAAAGCAAGCAAAACCTTTAGATGTATATATGTTACCATGGATTCCAGTGTAACCTTATGTAATCAATACCCCAGTCAGAAAGAGGGGGGGGGAGGGGGGACACCCTGATTGTTAAATTGTGGAGAGCAAACTTAATTGCTCATTGACTGTGGACCTATTTAGTAGTTGAATCTATTAAAAGTACCAAATCAATATGTATCAAATTAGAGGTTCAGAGTCCCAAAACGACTACCAGTTATCAGTGGAAAAACCTGACAGCAGTAGTAGAAGATGAGGTGAGGAAATATGCATCTCTCAAGGCTCGTGCGGAAACTGTTCATCTCCAGATTTCTAGGTCTAACTCTTTCAGTTCTCAAATTTCTCCTCCATGTTTCCGCTTTCCTCGTTTTCTGTCGGCTGCAAGGACCAGAAAAAACAATTTAGAAAAGCGGTTTATGGTCGAAAGAAGCACATATCCGTTGATCAAGACCAAAGTAGATGGCTGCAATAATGTCTGGATTCAGTGAAATGTTCGATTAGGCTTGGTCTAACACTTTTTGTCCGGTAACTGCATGCTTTTATCTTTAGATGGCAATTCTGGATAACACTTTGTTATTTAAGTGACTTAAAAAAAAATAAAAAAAAACAACTTGGTATTTCAGGTCCCATTGGTTGCAGAATCCCTGAATGTCAGAATGCATCAGATTTCAGTGCCTAAAGATAACACAGAGTAAGACGAAGCACAACAAGCTGACAGATCTTAAACACCCTCTGCACAGGACTTCAGCCAATCGTGTCCAAGCACTGATGGAGAATGTTCACTGACCTTTGAACCCTGACCCCTGTGATTACGCACTGTTCCCCTGTAACTATACCCACCCACACATACACTAAGACACAGAGACATTGGTTTCCTTCATTCTCAAACACACACACACACATACACACAGATGGCCCTTGTGGCACAGACCTCCCCTCACCCCTGCACTCATGCCCTACTGCCTCTATAATTAATGGACCAGTCCTGCTCCATGCAGCTCTCTGGCAGAAAATAAAGGATATGTTGGTCAAAAATATTTACAGGACCCAAAAACAGAAATATAAGAAACACAGCAGGATTAAAGTATCCTTTCCTCTCATTACCTGTGTGTCTAATAATCTCTCTGCAATTGCTGTCTTTAATCATTCTGAATGCAAACTCCTTTTTCTTGAGAATAAGACTGACATAACTTAAATATTGTTACCTCCGGTATAATTTTCATTGAATAATCTACTGGATCCCTATGAGATCTGGAGTCAGGATGTGGAAGCTCTGGTTTTTGTTTTGTGTGTGTGTGTGTGTGTGTGTGTGTGTGTGTGTTTTTTTTAGTACTCACAGAAAAACCTGCCCAGAAGGGACATGAGTGCCGCACTCTGGGTGATGTAGTGAGCGCCAGAGCCGCGAAGCTGACCGCCAGGATGAGACTCCCCAGGACCATCTGAGAGACTCCAAGGGCCAGCATGATCCTCGTCCGTGTGCGGTATTCCCTCAGCCGGGACAGGCTGCGGGACAACGACGCCGGGCTAAGAGATCCCGGGCCGCTGATGCCGCTGCTGGCGCCTCGGGGCAGCGCGTTCACCGGCATTGTTTCCAAAAAAAAAAAAAAAAAAAAAAAAAAAAAAAGCGAGAGAGCGGGGGTCCTAAAACCGGGTAAGACGCACCGTAGACGAGGTGAATAAAGACAATAGCATCCAATAAGAGTGGAAGCGTCGTGTGGCAGACTGGCCTGAGCTGGTGGACGGCGTGGTCAGAGCTCACTGTGGATGCTCTCCATCAATTAAAGATGCTCCGTGTCGCTCCAATTAGAGATGCGCAGCGGCTGAAAGGGGGGGAAAGGTGGACTGGATGAGGCACCAGAGGTTCAGCATTATTTAAGTCGATCATTTAAAAGAAAATAAGCGACCGAAGCCTTCTTTGACTGCTCTGGCAAAGAACCCATTCCACAAAAGTCAAGAAAAAATAAAAATAAAAAAAAATCCAAAAACGCATTACGCTGCTATCACCCAGCCATGCACCATTGTCACCCTCGCTTTAACTTACAAGCGCAGGAAGAAGACGCGCGATAAATTCATAACATAAACTCAGAGTCCTCGGCCGTTCATTTAAAAGAAGAAGAAGAAGGAAGAAAAAGACAGACAGCCGTCTGAAAACAGGCTGCTTTTGTTTTTCAGGTCTGAAGGAGCCGCGGTGTTCACAGACGACAGCGAAGTCAGCAGCAGCAGCAGCAGCCCGGACAGAAGGTGATCACTGCGTGTTGGATACGAGCCACTGTGCGCGTCTGCATGGCGGCGAGCTGCTCTGCGCTGCGCGGACTGTTTTACTACGACAGGGAAGGAGGGGACAGGCAGCATCGGGAAGGGAAGAAGAAGAAAAAGAAAAAAGAAACACTGACTGGTGGTGCCGGAGGGGATGTGGTGGAGGGTGGAGGGATAGAAATGTTAAGAAATTAAGATAAAAATTCTAATTGTTTTTTTAAAAAATGTACATTTTAACGCGGATTTTGAAGCGAAACAAGTCCTTTAAAATCCAGAATGGGGATAGATTAACCCCAATCACCTCAAACCGTGAGGCAAATTTAAGAGTTTTTCACCCAAAGCTGTTCTGTATCAAACCTATACAGTCAGTTATTATCCCAATTCCACTAAAGTAAGCCATTTCCTTACTTTAATATCCCTTTCAGGGAACAGTTGCCCAGTTGGAAGTATAAAGTTGGTTCTCCATGCCATTAAAACACTGGAAAGCTTTGTCAAACATACAAATTAAAAAGAGTGGAGACAATCAACTGTTTCCCAGCCAGCATGCCTAGGTGGGACCCATGTGGGGGAAAGGAGGGCTAATATATGGGTCCCATATGGGTTTGTCCGCGGGTTCCACAATGGCCCCACATGGGTTTGCCCATGTAGGGCCACAGCTCACATGGGCGCTACATGGGCCCTAAATGGACAAACCCATGTGGGGCCATCGTGGAACCCGCGGACAAACCCATATGGGACCCATATAGTCTGCCCTCCTTTTCCCCACATGGGGCCCAGCATGCTGGCAGGGTTCATGCCAAGACAAGCGACAGCAAATGTAGTATTGGCTCCAAGAGCTTTAATGGAGATTAACAGAGGAAATCAAAAAGAGCTAGACTGAAAATACAGATAGAATGTCAAGAGAGGAACTGTGGTAAATGATAAAATGTGAGGATCGTGCAGAACATGCACTGTGAGTGCTGTGGTGGTGCATCTCATCAATTAGCATGTGTCGTCTGAGTAAAACACGTTTGAAGTAACGGCTGGACCACAGCCTTGCAGCATCATCCGCTGACCAGTCACTGTCAGTTGCTTGATGGAAAAGTATAAGGGTGATTTCCTGGAATGTATGCTGACTCTGCTAGCTGTAATGCAGACAAAAAGCGTGTGAGTGTGAATGAAAGGAAAGGGGTTGTGAAATATCTGTTAAAACCCCCGTCTGGATACCTGCCAGGTTTCTCACTGCAACATGTCTGTTTCTCTCCTTAACTGGGAAGACCCTGCATCGTCGTCCTGCTTCAGGCCTCTGGTCTAAAATCTCTTCTCTGAGTCTGTTGAGACAATTAAGATTTCTCTTAAATGTGTGAAAATCAATAGTGAGAGCAACTTCTGATATAAAAGTGGATTGAGTTTATTCTTATTATGTAATAACCAACAGGCACTACTTCACATTTGCTCAAGTAAAAGTAAAAAGAAGGTTTCAGAGGATGTATTCAAGTGTGAATAAAAAGTAAATGACAAAAAAAACAAACTAATCAAGTACAGAATAACTGATAATAAAATCTGATTTTATATTTTAAATGAAAAAAATAAATGTATCTGCAATTTCTGACTAAAATAATACTTAAAATACTACAAATAAATTTGAAATAACACATTCAGGCAGAATAAACACTTCTTCAAATCAGGATTGGTCCATTTTAAACTTTGCGTAACATTAATACTTCCAGTGCATTAAGTGTATATTAGAACAGGGTAAATACTTTCAGTGACAATATATCACATTTACTGCAGTGGCTTCAAGCTGCATTCCTTGAGAGCCAAAGTCCTGCAACTGTTAGATGTGCCTGTTGTCCCACACTTGAATTACACAGTGAAACTGCCTCACTACCATGAAGTCAAGGTCGACAGAGCTCGGCTAATGAGTTCATAGTGGAGCCAGGTGTGCAGAAGTGAAGAGACATCAAAAAGTTGCAGGACTCTGGCCCTTGAGGAATGCAGTTCGAGACCTCTGGTTTACTGCATCTAATTGATCTCTAAATGGCACAACAGGATCAGCAGATGGAAAATGACATTAGTCTCACTTTAACATAAACTGGTTAAGAAAAATAAATTTTTGTTCTTTCTTTCTTGAAGTTACTTCCACATTATCCAGAAATCTTGCTCTAGTTACAGTAGGAATAGTTAATATTACTCAAGTAAAAAGTACAGTATATAAACTAAAGTTTATATTACTTTTAACCCAGGAAAGGATTTAGAAAAACTTAGAATTGTGGAGTACTCACTTTAACCCAGAAAAGGAATTAGATCTGTCAGTCTTTAGCTTATTTTTATCAGAAACTGTAGAGTACCGTACTCACTATTTAGAAATAGAATTAGATACTTAGCAACCCTGTACAGGAACACTTAATTTACATACTTTAGAACAACATTAGATTAGTTCTCTTTCCTCTTCTTTCCTTTGGTTTGTAATTTTGTTTGTATTTCCTTTTAACTCATGTAAAGCACTTTGAACTGCCTTGTTGCTGAAAATGTGCCATATAAATAAAATTACCTTACCTTACAATAAAAGTACTCCTAAAGGTGTGTGTGTGTGTGTGTGTGTGCGTGTGTGTGTGTGTGTGTATATATATATATATATATATATATATATATATATATATATATATATATATATATATATATACATATAAAAAAAATAAAATAAAGGGAACATTTCACTTTAATTTTGTGTGTGGCTCCAAATCCAGGCCTCCATTGGTTAATAAATTTGATTTCCATTGATGATTTTTGTGTGATTTCAATGAGAATATTTCATTCATTCAGATCTAGGATGTGTTATTTGAGTGTTCCCTTTATTTTTTGAGCAGTGTGTGTGTGTATATATATATATATATATATATATATATATATATATATATATATATATATATATATATATATATATATATATATATATATATATATATAAAATTTATTTTTTAAAAGTAACTCAAGTGAATGTAAGAGTAAATGTTAATACCTATCTCTGAACAAAGGTAACAAAAACATTAGTATTCTTGTTAGCCTTATGTGATATAGGCTATTGGCATCAATTAACTAGTCATCATCAATTAGCTAATCTGCATTCAATTTACTCAATTTGTCTGGGAAAAAAATGTGCAAAGTTTGTCGCCGTTTCCTGGCTCAGGTTAAGCCTGGTAAAAATCAGTTCCTTTTTCGGCTCTGTTATTGATATACGATTGTGGACTATGCTGAGGTTTGAAATTTTACCCAATTACTAATGTTTGCTCGTGACGTAATGCGCCAGTTAGACACTAAGAAGTTTACATAAAATTGCCAGCACTGTAACAGCCATCCTTCTACTGCAAAGAGAGAAATACCGAAATGAACGAGGCATTTGTGACCAACACGGACTGAACAGCTTCGCTGCCATGCTAAACCACTACAAATCTAAAACAACGTAAAAAAAAAATCGACGTCATCGTTCACGACTTCTGATTCTGTTCGCTGATTGGCTCGGTCCAGACTGTGGCGAAAGAGCGATCTGCACCTCTCCCATCGATGACCCGCAGGTGCGAAATCGAAGTTAGCGTGTGTGCGTTTAAAGACGGCTCGGAAAAAAAGCACACGTCCTGGCATGCTAAGATTAAATAGCTATTACGGACAGAAGGCATAACGAAATATTTTTAATTCATTTATATCTCTTTTTGTTGTTCTTTTAGTGCAATCTATTACTCAGATAAATGGAGTTTGAGGTTTTCATAGTCACTTTTAAATTGAATTATTGAAATAAATTAACTTTGATGATGTCCCAATTCAACTTGAGATGCACCGGTAGGTCATGTATTCTTTGATCATTAACAGGTTATTGTTATATTATGAATCACAGCTGTTGCCCATTTCTAATAACAAATTAGTGGTAGTTTTCTCAGTATAAGGGAATGTTATAGATCATAGCATTGCGTCTGTAAAATGATCTAAATTCTTATAGCTTTAATCTTCCAATATCTTGTAATCTACCCCATTGCTGAAACACCTCATTATCGATGACCTTGTGCATTAAATTTATTTACAAGTTTCCTGCACCACCTAGCCATAAACTGAGGTAGTGCAGTGGTGAGAGAATGGTAGAAATAAATGTCTAAGCTTAATTAACCTGTCCATATACGTTGCAAAAGTGAGCATTAAGGTGAAAGCTTTACTTTCCAACAACAGATGGGATATTTAGCTTAAGATCCATATTTTTTTTTTCATTGTATTAATTCTAAGCATATGTAATCCCAATAAACCAAATGAAATAACTGGAATAAATTTGCGTTGCAGTAATATTGAAATAATGTAATAAGAGAAAAATAAAAAGGACACATGTATTTAAAAAGAAAATGTCAATGTAGGGATATAAAAACACCTCCCATGGACTTTATTTTAAAAATGATTTTATTTATTAATACAGTGGTAAAAGTGTGTCGAAGAGGAGAAAAAAAAAAAAGTCAGCCACACGTGAAGAGCTAATATTCAGTTAAAGCTGTGTTATACTAAAAATAAAACTGTATTGGTGTGCCGTACATATTATATTGTCTATTAGTACAAAAATACATTTAAGGGCACACAATATAGCATTCAGTATCACAAATCAGTGAGGGGGACACCATCAGAGCACGTTTTAATGTCTTTTAGTTCAAGTACTTATGAGATCCTCCAATCAGTAAAAAGTACTTTTTCCGTGTCCACAACATTGTGTCAATATATTGGTAGAAAAAGGTTCAATGTATTATTGTTGGTTACAGTTCAAAGGCTTAAGGGTATATCCAGAATAAAAAGAAAACTTGTTCACTTTCTTCTGCTCTTTAATATGTTTTCTCTAAGTTTTATACAAAAAAAAAGAAGACATACAAAAAGTTCATTTACAAAGAAAAGAAACAAGGCAATATGCTAGCTTTATTTACAGCCACTTCTTATCTGTCCTTTTCAGTAATGCATAGCAGATAAAAGAAGAGCTCACCTTTGTTATCTTTTGCCAACCGTTATTGTGTGATAAACCCAAGTTTATTTATACAATGGGTTCACAAAAGAATGGCAAAAACAACTGACATTATACCATAATTTATCATAAGTTATGTTTTCTCTGTATGAAAAGTGAATAATCTGCAGATAAGGCATCACTGCTTATTTGTGTGTGTGTGAGTGCAAGAGTTACCAGGAAGAAAGAGGAAAGAAATGTCAGGTAGAAACTGAGGAAAGTTACAAAACCTGAGTAAAGGGCATGCATAGATCTCCCTCAGGCTGGAAGGAGAAGACCAAGTGCTCAGGGAGGTGGGGGCAAAAGCCAGGAAGCTACAGGATGTAACAGGAAAAGGAAGAACAAAGGAAGGAGTGAAGGTGTCTTTAAGTGTGCTGCTTCGGTTTATCATCGTTTCCTTCAATGGATTCCTACAAACGTCCCTACATATCTCAAACTTTCAAGAAAGTTACCACAACCTGTCGATAAGTCTTCATATTCTGCCCCCTGAACTGAAATATAAACTTGGAAATAAACTCCGAAATACAGTTTCAGCAAGTCCTTCTACACATACTATGTGCATATATAGCATAGACAATTTTCTGAAGCATGTATGCCGCTTTGAAAGCCATCCGTCCGGACACATGAATAAACTCCACTTTATATTTAGTGTTGGTATTTCAGAGATGCATCAGAGGGTTTTACTTCACATCCAAACTTCAAACTGACAGATTTTCAGTCTCGCCTTCATCTGGGTGCGGTAAACAGCACTGACCGGCTCTCCTTCATACTCCACTGTGTGCTGTGTTTGTACGCTCGGACTGCAGCGGTAATGCGTGTACAGTGTGTGTGTGTGTGTTCTAATTCGAGTCCGTCGCCTTCACTTTTCTCCACATTCAGCATTCTGTTCGTCCCTTCTTAAAAGTGGTCAATGAGCACAGAAACGCAGTTGGCTCCCACCAGGTAGTTGGGGTCTCCGGGGAGAGACTTGTTCTGCCAGTTTTTCGGGTCACCTGCAGAGAAAATAAATGGGATGCGTCGGTGAGTGGCAATAACTGCTGTTTGCGTTAATCTCCGGCTCCAGTGCATAGTCGGAAACATTTTACATAAAACAAAAATTGGTGTAAATTACTTTATAAACAACAATGGATGCAAAATGTGATCATATCCGTTGCAAGTCACATAACTGTGGACATCTATGGCCTACTTCCAAGTGTAGTGCCACAAGAGGCCAGTAAAAGCTGTTCAGGATTTGTTTTTATTGAAGGTCTCCAACCTCTTGTTGACTGTTAATTAAAATCCAGTCACTGTGAAGACTAAGCATGAGAGCGACTATAAACTGTCTGTGCTAAAAGGAAGGTTCCAATCAATGATGAACGGATGCAGAACCAGGTCAGTGCAGAAAAGCCTCAGTATGCGACACAATTCATTAACATAAAAACATCTGACTGGTTCAAAAAAAAAAAAAAAAAAAAAGCGTAATTACCGAAGCTCTATGACTCAATTTAATATTGTGATGTTTAATTAAACCAGCATAATACAGAAATGTGTTTTCATATCACATGCTACGTGAGCTCCCTCTTGTGGTAGTTTTTTACATAACCAAATTAGACAATGCAAATGGAGCTAAAAATATCTTCATGATTCAGCATCGTCAAAGAGATGCTGCCAACTTGCACATTGTTGTTTTCACATCCTTTTTGGGGTCCGAAATTCATGCGTTGCCATGGGATGCAGAGGGACCTGCTGTACTATTGTGGGCGAATGCAGCTGACTTTGCTGTTTAACAGAAACTGTGAAAAAAGTGCTTTGATTTGCATATGCTATTTGTGGAACTTTAAAGTTATTTTTATATAAATCGTAGTAGGATAGCTAAACATCTTCTGAAGAAGTACATAGTTTATAAAGGCACAGATCTACTAACCTAGAACATTGTGACAGAGAAACAAACATGTTAAACATCAGATAGTGGGATAATGATGAGCATGAGATACAAACCGCATATAGAAATAACTTCTAGGACCTTTACACAAACGCTTCAGGTGTCAAGGTGCCCATAAGGTGCACCGACAGACCTTAAGATGAGACACTGCAAAGTGTGTTTGATCAACTTACTGTGACTCTCAAACCCAAACTGCCCATTAATGAGGCACTTATGGAGCTAAACTGTATCACACTGGTTCAGACTGAAGTGTGAAGTAACCACAGCGAGGCCACAGTGGGCACGAGAAGTAGAGATGAAAGGAGGCAGCCAGACTTGAATAAAAGAGTAGAAGGAGAAAGCAAAGAAGCAAAGTGAGAAGAAAAACCTCAGAAAGGGACAGAAGTAGACTCGAGAGTGGTCTTGCTTTACAATAAGGGGATTACAATGCAGCCCCAATAATCCTCCCCCAATTCCGCAGGACGACAAAGTGAGCTGACATTTCTATCAGAGCCCTCAGTCTCATCGCTAAAATGAGGCTAATTAACAGCTAATCCTGACCACTGCCTAAATCACTGCTGGTTTTGAAGATAGTTTGTGGGAAGGACAAGGTTATGAAAAGATGAAGGACTTTCTGATTGTGTTCTTGTGCTTTTGCTCTTTAGTGCAAATAGACATTCAATTATTTCCTGAAGGCTTAAACTGTCATTTTGCTTTGGAATAACAGAGATGAATATGCAGTAAAATACATGTCGTATATTAGAATGGGAATTGGTGCAATTTCTGGGGTGTTTTGGGCAATAAGAAAACAGACGTGTTTTGTAGGTTTTAGGTGGTTTTCAGGCAAGGCAAACTATTATGGGATACTGCTTGGAAAGTTTATCTAAAAAACTTTGAAATAAAGTTTGACACTTCGATCTTTGACTGTGGAAATGGGGAACAACCAAAAGGACAGAAGCATCATAGTATAAAACCTTTTTAAATTTGCTCCTGTTTTGAAACTGATCAGCATCTACTTTTTAAAATAGTGTCTTTTTATTTAAATAATTAGCCCCAGGTACACCTTACAATATAAACCCCAGCAGTTTTGCAACGTAGGTGAGCTAAAGTGTCAATAAATGGTTGCATTACTTTAAAAATTTCTTTAAAATGTTGCCAATCAGTGGCCAAAAGATACACAATTTTGTTGTCTGCCTTGTGCACTTCCATGTTCAAGGACCTAAAATTAGAGTTGTGGTGCTACATTTCTACACTGTCTTGTCTCAGACATGCTAGATTTCTTTTTTTATTTTCATCCATTTTTTTTTTATTGCAACGTAGTGTGAAGCTAGTCACAGGATTCGGATGCAACCAATAAAGTTTAATTTGAATTTTCTAGTTGCCTTCTGGGCGAAATTAAACAGATGAGAGGGAGAAACATTTTCCAGTATAAATATGTGGGAAATTTTTCCATCTATGCAGCAGGCGGAAAGAAAAAAAAGAATCACAAGTGAGCTTTGTCGAACTCAATGAAAGAAACTGGGGACCCAGTGCAGCCAATTAATCTGGAGAGCAATATTAATATTGCAGGAATGGTCTTTAAGTAGAATTCTCACACGTTGTTTTGGTCTTAATCTCAGTTCCCTGAAGGTGTTTGTATGCGCTGGTCTTCGGTTAGGTGGTCTTGACCAGGAGTCTAACAAAAACAAATTTAAATACTCATTTGTTTTATTGCACCAAACACGCAAGATCGTGAATTGACTGTTTACGTCTCAATCGGGGGTTTACCAACCGCAGTGCTAGATTTTTTTTTTTTTATTCTATCACTGAATTTTCATATCTCTTGGACCAAATATGTCAATGAAATGATAATATTTTAATCTTCAACACCCAGCTATGTGGATGCTAAACATCTGTTTTAAAAATCTACTTGGACCCAAACCTTTCCCCTGCAGTCGAGATGAATTTGGTTTGCCTTTTTTTTTTTTTTTTTTTGACATTTCCTGATCCTTCAGCTTACACGAAGGGGAGACAACAAAAACTGGCTACAAAAGTATATTTTCTCCTGTCTAAAAGTCAGAGTCAAAAATAACTCTTTGGGAGACAGGAGCTCTAAATTTAGAGACGTGCACCTCAGCATGAAAGCAAGATGTCTTTGTTTATCTTTGGAGTTTATGTGGAATGACAGGTTTTATTGGTTATGACGATGTCCCAGATTCCAGCAGATCTGCAGCAGATCCAGAGCTGTTTGTTCTTCAGGTCAGGATTTGGGTGGCTATGTGAGAAAAATCCCTACTGAGCCGAGAAGCATGGGTTACAGTCCCGTCTGACGAAACTCGGTATCGTGCAGCCAAGCATCCAGTGCATGCAAGTTAGGTAAAATGAGATAAAGTTAATATGCCGGAAAAGAAATCAGGAGAGAAATACTGCATTGGTAAAGCAATAAAGCTTGGAATGGAAACCAGTGATACAGCAAATGAAATTGTGTGGGTGAGTTTATCAGCATAAATGATAAAAATGAAATAAACCCAAAGAAATCATTTGTGAAAAAGGCAGATTTATTTATTTTTTTTCCCTCAGATTGATTCTTCTTGATTAAATGTTTAGAAATCTTAAATGTTTGATTTTGGATTAAATAAACGAAGAACCAAGGCCAGGGGAAAAAAAAAAAATGCTGATTTAACAAGTGACTGAAAATGCTGAATTTGTCACACAGCCAGCCCAAACGACCCCGGAAGAGCAGAGAGAGCAAAGCATACCCGACGAGGAGTCGGAGGATTTTAGAGCAAAAGACCAACCATCAGGGGTCATTGACGCACAGTGAGGTAAGCGCAGCTCCACAGGCTTCAAGAACTTGAGGCCGTGAGGTCCACACATCACCAGAGGGCTGAGCAAAGTCTCTCCTGTAAACACAAAACACAGTATTGTTGTGCACTCAGTTAAACAGCAAGCTGTCACGTTTGAATATTTGATCAGAAATTGGTTTTTAATTTCAATTCTGTATTAGTTTTTATGTAAGAAATGTGTTGTATATGAAAAAAAAAACATCTAAATAGTCCAGATTAGACAAAGGCAATTACATTTACTTTAAATCCGCTTTACTTTAATCTTATTTTGAGATCACAAACCATGAAAATAATTCAACAATGTTATAGCAATTTGTTCCATCTAATTGTAAAGTAGGCATAGTTGAGCGTTCTGCCTGTGAACTAGATACCCAATTCAAAGATTGAGGATTAAATGTGCTTGATTAGTCTTACTGCCGTAAAGTAACTAAACTAGAATGAGAAAATATATAAAATTAAAAAAAATTTCTGCAAGCTTTCCATTGCTCTCACTTTACTAAGCAGATTAAATGAGATACACTCCCGTTAAGAAGAGACAATGTGACGCTCTACACGAAACATTTAGCGCTCATTACTCAGCATCCAGCTGCTGGTTGGTAGCTGTTTTTATTTAGCGTCAAACTGTAGCTGTTGTGTCAAACCGGACTTCTGCCTTGAACCCACCTCAGTGACTCATGACTTCAGTAACTTCTATATTTTACTCCATTAGCCAAACCAATCACACAACCTGCTTCCTGATGTCGTGACAATCAGGAGCAGAAGTTCCAACTGTAATTAAATTAAAGTGACAGGATCACCACCCCAGATCTGCAGTCACGATTACACCTGCAGTCTGTCTCAACAGAAGCAGCGATGAGCAGAAACAACTGGTGACTCCTGACTGCACTCTAGACTCATGTATTCGATATCTCGGACTTTCCCCATCTGTTCTGGGAAATATGATCACGAGGTAATGCAATACATACTATCAAGAAACAACAAGCACTGTGGAGTAGGCAAAAGCTCAGTCCCTGAAGTGTAACTCCAGACCAAACAATGTAAAATAACTTTCTATGATCCACTGATAGTCTACTGTAGTTAAATACTATAACCTGTCAGAGTCGACTGTACCAGACGTGGATCAACAACATAAATAATACAAATATGGTGGAATAAAAGATGTTGGGAGAATAATATGCTAATAAATGCATGCACAAATCAGATATTAGCATTTTTAAAGCTGCAGTATGGAAGCTTCATAATCAACAATGTTCTTTTAAATATTTATTAAAACTGCCACTATGTTCTGACAGAATAACATGAGACATGATAATCTATAAAATAAAAAAAACAGAGCTCCTCTGCCTTATCCCTGTGATCCTACTGCCACCTGCAGAAATACACAGCTCGTTCAGAAACAACCAATCAGAGCCAGGAGGAGGGACTTAGTGCTGACAATCAAGCTATTCTTAAAAGAGTACATTAAAATATACAAATACCTTGAAGAACAACAAGTCTGATACATGTTTGTTTACAGGTGGGAAATGTATGTAAAAAGAGACAAAATACCAGTACATGGCTGTCATTCCTATCATTTTCTCAATTTAAATACGGAACACTGGGAAAAAAAATAAAACGCAGTCCGTTTTTAACATAAATATTTTTCTACCAATTTCTAAACAAATAAAATCGGATCCAGCAATACAACCACCGAATGCTGAGACAAACATCTGTGCACATCTTGCCAAAATGGCGAAGTGAAACACAACACCTAAGACAACAAGGAGAAGTGTCTCAACGTCCTCCTCCTCCTCGGTGAGTTACCTTTCTCCTTGTCGAGCGGCGGCAGGATGCTGTTGTCTCGGCAGACCTTGAAGTAGATCTCCTGCTCCACTCCGTCAGGGATGGCGCCCTGCGGGATAATTATGCTGACCCCTGTTTCGATGGAGCTCAGGACGCCGCCGTTACTGTTGAAGATACCGCGAGCGGTGGCGACCACAGTGTGACCCTCGTCTTCATCCTCGTCGTCTTCAAGGGCGCTCGGGCTGGGAGACGGACACATTCCCCGTGACTCTCTCTATCTCTCTCTAGAAAATGGCTTTGGTTTCATTTGGACTCAGAGTGTTTCTGTTACCTCACAGGGATGGCCTTGGGAACGGCGTTGACGTTATTCTGCTGGTGTTTGGGGCGGTTATCCACAGTGCGTGGGAAGGTGTCCACGCCGCTGTCGTGGTCCGTGTTCTGAGGCTGCGGGGGGATCTGAGGCTTTACTGCAGTGGAGCTTGGACCCTGAGTCACATAAATCGTTTAAGTCAGAAACACTAAATATGGAAACTTTATTTTCCCATTTCCCAATGAGTTGGAGTCAAGATGAAACAAGAAAATGTACACTAGTATAAACAAACAAATCAACTCAACACAAAAAACTTTGGTAATAAAGAAAAAGTAGCATCTTAAGCAGCAGAACTATTAACTTAATATATTCTTCTAAGCTCTAAATTTAGAAGTGAACCAATTTATATCAGATTTATTTCCTAAAACAGATTTACCTTTGGCGCAATCTCAGGTTTATCGTTTGACAGAAGATTGTGGTTGAATTTCGGGCTGTCGAACATCCGTGCGAAAGGTTTGGCTGAGGTGGTGAAGGGCTTGGGAACGAAGCGGTTAAAGCTAGACGGCGCCCCAGTCGTCTTCGGAGGCTGCTCACTTGTGCCGTTAACAGGAGACTTTTCGGGGAAACTCTTCTGAGGCAGGAAGTTGCTCTGGACAGTGTTTTCTCGGGCTGGAGGCTTGACTGTGGGAGAGCAGTGCAACGCAAAGTCAGTAAAAGAAAGAAAAAAAGATCCACGCTCCGAGATCTATGTATGCATGCAAGTTTCTGCCTTTTGCAAGAAAGTTAGAGATGCATTAACCTTCAGCTGACGGTTTAGGCAGTGTGGCTGGTGGCAGAGAGGGGGTCACCTGAGAAACCGGTTCATACTTTTTCTCCACTGGACTCGGTTTGTCTACGGACTCAGTCCTGTAATATGACAAAGTAAAAAAGTTTAGCTTGAAAGGAGAAATACTGTGTCAGTGAATGAGGAAGGAGCAGGGGCATCACCACTATGTCACGCAATGGGAACGTTAACTTTGGAACAAGGTTTAGTTGGCATGCACAGTGTGTGGGGAGTTAAGTGTTTCAGCTTTTTCTACATCTAACTCTGATCGAAGCCAGGCAGGTTAGAAAACAAAGCTGAATATAGAGACAACAGAGTAAAAAAAAACAAAAAACTAATTTCTAATCTGTTGCAAAGGATGCCGATCAGTAAGGCAGCGTTAATGCGTGCAGGTTAAATCTGGCGTTATCTTTTTGCACTAAACACAAAGCCACTCCACAAACATCACGTCCAAAGCGCACGGCAGTGTCAGCGGGACTGAGGATCACCTGGGGAAGCTGTGAGTTGTTTGTGCTTGTGGCTGGGGTTTGTTAGGGCCCGTCTGAAGTCTGTCAAAGTAGGACAGCTGCTTCCTGTAGTAATCCTCGTCCTCATCAGGATCGTAATGGTTTGAGCGGACAATGTCATCGGCTGCCTTGGACTGCAGCCTCTGGGGCTCTGGAGCTCTGGAGTTGGTTCAATATATAGACTTATCATTTTATCCCCCGTATCTCGTGGTATTTATAGTAATAATGATAACAGTGGCGATAAAAGAAATAATCTATTAAATTCTTTGCAGTCTTTTTGTAAGCATGTCACAGCAATCACAGCGCCACAAATACGGCTCTTAAAATATCTTCAAACTTTTAAATGGGCTACGTAAAGCAGAGTGATTTTTATTACCAAGCCGTACATAGTAACTACATCTAATCATATTTTAAAATTTATTGATGCTCCCATAAAACAGTGGAGTTGACAGCAAAAACAACAATTATGACAAAGCAGACAGGTTTTTGGGACTCGATGCAATCTGCTGGGTTTCCTCACAAATGTTTCAAACTATTTTAAATTATTAAATGAGCTTTCCGTACTATTTGATATGATCCATTAGAATGTATGTATGATTGGATTGAATTTTTTTATTTTTTTTGCAATTGTGAATTGGCACTATATAAATAAACTGAATCAAATTATCATTGTGACAATAAGTCCAAATTCTTATGATAAAATAATTTTTACAATGACCTTAAAACAATACAATAAATGCCCATCCATTGTTGGGCATTAATGCAGTTTAATGTAAGGCACAAGGTTAAACACTCCAGGAGTAGGGGATATGTTAGAGGGAACATGAAAGCTGCAATATTAGAGATTTTTTATTATATGCACGTTAAATTATCTACAGACTTACCTAAAGTTCTTCTCTTGATCCAGGTTGCTCAGAGAATTTGCTTTAGGGATCACACCACCTGCTTTCAGGGGTAAATCAGCTGCCTAAAGAATTAAAACAAACATCCTATCAGCTGGACAACAAGTCCAGATGTTGTCTCAGAATCATAAGTTAAAAGTCATTGAACGCGTTCAGACACTTTTAAAGTGTCTGAAACTCCTTACCCTGTTTCCAGTGGATTCCCCGGCATCTCTGGCGCGGTCCACAGACACAGACCGTTTGTTCTCAAACATCTTGACCCTGGTGAGGACCGACTGGGGCCGCATGGCAGGGTCTTCCTCCTGCGGCTCGTCTCTGGAAGGTGCGGGTTTAGCAGCTTCCACAGGGGAAGGCGAGTGCGTCTCGGCTTTAGGGGGAGGCGTAAGGCTGGCTAAAGAGTTTGCAGGAGTCGGGTCGTAGTGCTGAGGTTTGTAGCCTTCCGGCTGCAAGCTGTGTCCTTGGTTATAGGTGGGTCGCTGGGGGGCGAGTTCTGGGAATCGGCTGGCTGAGGGGTACCCCAGGTGGGAATCCTGGTCGTAGCCGAGGTCAGATCCTTGAGGAGGCGGCGGAAGGTCGTCGTAATGAACCGGGCCCGGACCTGTAGGTTTGCCGTAGCGAGGTCGTACATCGAATCCCTGATGTGGCGGGGGCTCGTCGTAGCGTAGGGGTGGGGTGTACTGCGGATCGGAGCCGTCGCTGTTACGCAGCCGGTAATCGTAACCCTGGGAGTTGGCAGCAGAGGGCGGCTGGCCGTAGGGATTCCACTGCTGCTGGTCGTACTGAGGCACGCTGTTCTCATAGAGCGGGATGTGGTCGTTGTTTCTGTACTGCGACTCCGGGTACGCCCCGGCCCCGCTGCTGACGTCATAGCGACTCGGCGGGTGGTCGTAATCCCGGTACGACTGCTGGTCGGGGTGGTACGGCTGCGGAGGGTTGTAATTGACAGCCTTCATGCTGTTAGTGATTCTCCCCGTGTTTTCCATGCCGTACGGATCCTTCTGAAACATCTACCAAACAGATAGAAAAAAGAAAACGTTTGAGAACCCCGCACACACGGGCTTGACCAATGTTAGGCAGTATGTAAAAAAAAAACAAAAAAAAAAACAAAAAAAAAACACATCAACAGTTGAAGGATGAACAAGTGAAAGTCCTTGAAATTACAGAAGAAGAAACAGGAAGGGAAAAGACCTGAAATAGAGACACTGAAAGGGAGGTGTTACTAGTCAGAATACATTTTAGACCATATGGAAATTGCAGTAGAGCTGAAGGTTGCAAAAACATGACAAAATAAGTCTGTAACGCCAACTTATCGAAAATAACTTAAGAAAGACCACCACATATTTTAAAAAAAACAATGGGATCAACTTTTCTTTCAAAACAAAAGTGACACAAAGTCTCTGCTGTTAACGTATTCCCAGACACGGAGAACAAATGTTTGGTAACCAAGCATGTTTTGGTCGTTCAATCTGAACACATGCAGGAGCACATGTGGAGAAATGTCAAAAAAGAAAAGTTGCCCACTGTCTTGATGGAGTTTAAAAGTAAAATATCCACGTTAACATTTATAGATACAAGCACATACTTGAATAAACTGAATTTAACAAATAATAAAAAAAAAGACATTCAATTTTAATTTGATTAAATAGCCATAAACTGTCCATCCAGATCGGATAAAGCAGCTGAAAACATACCTGCTGGAAAGTGTATGGCTACTTTTACAAGGAAATAATAATTTAGTCTGCATTGATAAACACAGCAAGAAGATCGAGTTAACACAGAATAAGGCAAACATGTTGCAGCCATGCAAAGAGGATAAGCAACAGTGAGAGCTGCAGAGTTTCTACCGCCCGTCAACACGTAGGCAAATTAACACAGCCACCAGCTCCCAGGCCCACTGTTGTTTACCGGCTTCCACTCTTGCACGCTCACACGCACACGCATCCTTTGTCTCCTCTGGGCAGCACTTTGATCAGCTGACATGCAGGGCAGAAAAGACAGAGCGATAGAGAGAAGCGGGAGGCAGGCAGACAGGCAGCAGCAACACAGGAGGTCAGACCGAGCCGAGGAGAGCCGAGCCAGGTTTCGCCAAGCGTCCAGCGGCGGTCAGGTGGATACCTTTGGTTCTGGACCGGCCAGTCCGGACTGTAGAGGCTCTGGGGTGACGCTCTGAGGTGCTAGCTCAGGGGTGGGCCTCCTAAGCGAGCCAGCCTCTTGGCTGGGGCTCGGCTTGCTGTAAGGAGCTGCGGGAACCTCATCAAGGCTCAGAGCCCCTACAGTTTTTACAGTAACGTCGACAGCAGGGGGCACAGCCTCAGCCAGGGGCTCAGGCTGCCTGGGGATGCTAGGCGTGGCCTCTGCTTTCTGTGAAGTGGTTCAGAAATGTTTAATAACACGCGCTGACACGCCACGGTGCAGTTTCAACAAATGCTACAAGCGTCTCAGCCCCCTCTACAATCCTCTGCTCCACATCTAAAAGGTTAGGAATTAGTAGCAGGACAACATTTCATCGTTAAAGGATACTAACTCGATTTTAATTCCGTGGTTACAATACATATTTAAATATATATATAATATATAATAAATATGTGTATAATAAGTAAATATTTCCCCCTTGTCGTGATCATCAACACATCATTCAGATGACAAGACGTTTCTATTTTAGATATACACCTGCCAACTGAGTAGTATTTAATACATTTCACAAGTACAGTGAAGTAACACTGGTATTTCCGTCATGCACATAACACTTTCTGGTGTCATAGATAGAACAAAGTGCACATTGGTGATTACTGGTACACACACTTTTTCAAATAAAGACATGATTTTTCTGTCCCGGTGACATGAGCAACAGTCAGACAGCTGAGGCAGCCCGGAGTGGTACAACAATTCACAACAACAGAACTCGGAAGTTCTTATTTGCAAAAGGAAATCAAAACAATCCACACTAACGAACATCAAAGACGTGAACAGCTAAAATAAATAGTGTAATAAATATATATATATATATATATGATATTTCTGTATATAATCACAATATATATCTGCCCCCACATCAGTTTCATAATATTGTTTCATAATAGCACACAGAGTAACTGCAGAGGGGAGACGGTGTGTTCAATAGCGCCTCCAGAAAACCCTTCTAACGCACACCACGTCCTCCAGACAACAGGGGAGACGTACGGCTCTCAGAAACGCTACCTGCTGCGGCACTGGGGCTTTGAACCCAGCCGGATCGATGCGGTTCAGCGGGTCCGGCTGCGCCGAGTGAGAGTAGGCCACGTAGCCGGGGGGCTCCTGGATGACCGGCGGCTCCTCGCGGACGGGCTCCGAGGAGCGCGTGATGGCCGGCTCGGCGGGCAGACCCACGTCGTCGTTCAGCGTCTCGTCCAGCTCCTGGTCGGTGTAGGCCCCGCCCTCCGTGTCCGTGTCCTCGTAGTCGGAGGTGTGCCGGCTGTCGGTGCTGTACATGGAATACTCACTGCCCGGCGCCGACAGGTAGGAGAGGCGGTCGTCGTGGAGGTCTAGGTCATCGTCGGTCGCCCCATCAGCCTGAGGGAGTCGGAAATCAAACAGAACGGGTGAGAAACACAAATACTCGCCTTTGGTTCGATGCGGTTGACCATGCCTTACCTTTCCTTCTGACACCCACACCAACTGGTTCTGCTGCTGCTGGATTGTTTCTTTCAGGGCTCCAAACCAACCGTCGTTCATGTTGTTCAGGTTAATGGTTGCTGAACGGGAAAGACAAAACATGACATCGCTCCAGTTAAGCCTTTAATATCAATCAGGTACATTAAGTGACTTGTGAACATGTTAATATCATTTTAGCTTTCTCACATGCTTGTTCACATTGCAGCCACTTACCTCAATGAATTTACTGGGGGATTTTTTTTTTTTTTTTTTTTATGATACAAAGTAGCACATAAATGTAAAGTGGAGGACCTTCAAACCAGTAGTGCAACAAGCCTATACAAACAGTCAGTGCTTCACAGAAAATAGTTCAAATCAAAGGATATTCAAATGTTAGAGTGGCCCAGTCAAAGTCCAAACCTAAATCTAATGGACAGCCTGTCAAAAGACTTGAAAATGACTATTTAATGATACTCTCAGTTCATTTAGAACTGAGCTTAAGGTATTTTCTCAAAATAAATGTCATTTTCCTCAATGATGGTAGAGGCAAGAATTATAACAAAAACCTACATTATGCAAATGGGCACTACACTCGTCTAATTGTATTTGTAAAATAAAAAAGTAAAAATAAAAAGAAACACTAAAACAATGCAACATCTCTCTTTTCATTTCAGTTATGTGCTACTTTGTCCTGCAGTTTAAGTGATCAGTGCTTTCACATAATGTCCTAATGCTCTTTTTGTTTTGACAGGACAAAAAGAGGACAGTTCAAGGGGGGTGAATACTATTGCAAGGCATTAATTAACTAAATAAAAATATATTTCTACAATTGTTAAGGATCCCTAATGGTTTTAAGTATATAAACTACAAACAATGTCAAAAAAAAAAAATCTCTTCATAATAAGATTTGCTCCTCAGTTTAACGCAGAAGTCAAGGAGCTGCATGTATGGAAGTTTTGTCATATGGCAAAACTACATAGCATGTAATAAAAGAACTAAACTGGGAACTTCGAATTTATTATAGAGAAATTATCCAGTACTGCAGTTTTAAATGAGGTCTGTCTCATTAATGTTTCTCTTCAGCTAAGCCAACATGCAGCCGTCTGCGTGGAACATGAATAAAACAAGACTATGCCATAAGCCCTTATTTATATTTCCATTGCTAACCATTTACTAGGTCAGGTAATGTTTTATATTCCACCCCGCAAGCATCACTGAAACAGCAATGAAACAAGCTACAAATCAGAGACATGGGAGGTTTCTGCTGTTCAAGCCGTGTGTGGACTCACTGGTGAAGAGGTGGTGGTTGTTCTTCCGTAACTTGAGAGCTCGATCAAAGAGCTTTCTGGCACTCTTTCTGGAATCGGGGCAGAGCCGTGTCCTCATGTTCTTGACCCCCTGTTTGGTGTCTGGGTTTAGAAACACAACAATGGGATACCACTGAGCGTAGTTCAGACGGTCCACAGCGTTGGGGGTGATGTCCAGCACCGCGTGCTTGTCCTTCAGGTGCAGAAAACAGAATTTATTACTTCGACTGCAAATATGTTCAGCAATTGTTGAGCAAAAATAGACGCAAAGCAAGGCGGTTGCGCTGCATTTAGCCGAGTGGGTTCATACCACCAGAGGGCAGCATCGAGCTATAAAAATACTATTACGTCTCACTTCCACATTAAAACGTCTCTAGCAAAAAGGGGAACGGCTTCGTCTTTCCTGTTTGTGCAGTTTTACTCACTTTATCAATGATCTGCTTGATGGTATGCAGGCGGATGATGCCCGAACTCTTCTGGTTGGTTCCCGCGTCCCTCGGTTCGCTCCCTGCCGGAGACGAAACGGGCCGTTACAAAAAATTAAGCACAGCCCGTGCCCCAATTAGACATTTTTGTAGCGTGCAGTTGTCAACTCCCATAAAACAGAGCGGTTCAAAGCGCAACGATATTCACAGAATAGGAGAGGACAAGTGTACGTTCATGGGAGCAGCTAGATATTTCATACCAAAAAATAAAGACAGCAGCCAATTCATGCAGCGGATGTGAAGTATTTTTGGAGGGATTAGGGAATGAAATTCGGTGATTATTAAAATATGTGTGTGCAAGGGCACGTAGCAGTGTAGATTATAGTGCAGGGAAATGAGTTACGTGTGGCTCGTTGACGTTAGATATGCACATTCAAGAGCAGGAGGGTCATTTGGGATTAATGAGACCACGGTGTCATTTTAAGGCCTTGGGGATTTCAGCAGGCATGTGAAGAGGAGTTTATATTTTCCACAAAGATAAGAAATGCTTTCCTGACCAAAAACACAAGGTTTAAAAAAAAACAAAAAACATTAGGGGAGTCATCTCACTGGGATGTACGGCAAAGTGAGGATTCAAACACGTGGATAAGCTCTACTTGTAAAGGGATCTAAGAGCTGCAAACGTTTCTAAAATATCCCAAGAATTATGTTTAGCAAAGTGCAAATAAATATAGCCCATGCACACAGAGGTTCTAGCATACGCAGCCCTCTTTTCAGACGCTGGCTCTAATATTATCACTGCTTAATTTTTTTACAAGATATAGTTTTCTTCCATGGTGACAAGAGAGATTTGTTTTCCCCATCAGCACCTTAAACTGACAGGACTCCTTCAGGCAAACAAATCATTTAGTAGTGTTTGTCTTTAAAACTGGGAGCATTTTCACAAAGCTTCAAACTAGCTAGCTTTGTTCAGGAGTCCAAGCTTTCTTCCAAAAATAGCAGAAAGAAAAGAAAAGAAAAACCGTCTGGGTCCCGGAAGAATTTTTTTAATTATTATTATTTTTTTACTACTGTTTATAGCATCTTCCACACTTAATGGCACCCCAGCTGAAGATGTGTAAAACCTCACAATAAGACCATATTACCTTTAATCAGAGTCTAATTATTCAGAGGTGGGAATAAGATCAGCTGTTAACGTAACTGCTTTTGCTATTACTAGATGTCCCAAAGATGTTTAGCAACTTTTTATCGTAAACTTTATGTTAATCCTCGTGTCTGGACACTGTAATCTATAGCTTAGAAAGCTATGTCTCATAAATATGACTTGCTTTCTCTTTGATACTCTTCAATAGGGCTAAGACAAGAGAACCAGCTGAGAAAAGAAAGGTAGATGTAAGATGATCTTGCCTAAACCTGCCAATCTACATATCTACAGAGAAAGAAAGTATAAAATAAAACTAAAACTGTGACACGGCCAAATGAAACTTGGAAATGTAGAATCATGCTGCGGCAGCAAAAGCCACATTTATTTTGAGAAATGTTGCACTTTACCAGAGGTGCTACTAAATGTGGAGGAAGTTGTGCTTAAAACATAATTCCACTTTGCATTCATTATTATGCAAGACACTTTTTTTTATCCTAAGAATATTGTGTCTGTTCAATCTAACCTAAGGTGAAAATTACTAAATGAAAAAGCAAACTTTGTTATTTGAAATCTCTCTTACTATAAATAATTAATTACTTGTCTTTTGTCAGCAAATAAATAAGAAAAAGTCCCGACAAACGTGAAAACCACTGTTTTTAGTCTCAGAAAACCTGTTTACTGTGTATTAGTCGGATCCTTTAGCTGGCCATGAGGGGGTGTTTGTGATCTCCTGACTCTGAAGCATCTCATGTTGCACAGCTCGACATGCAGCCTCACTGTTCTCATCTTTCACCGTAAAATCCATATTAAAGAGGGGAATACCACTGAATTTAATGCTTGGCTGTCATCTACGTTCAGATTGAAGACTATCTTAATTCATTTTCACCAAGAACAAGTGAGGCGGTCACACTGACACAGCAGCAACAACAGCTAGGGGGGGCGGGAAGGGGAGCATAGAAAGGCAGTTCACTTTTCACGTCACATTTTCATTAAATCCAACACATGCACAATCCCCACAGACAGAGTGCTTGTTTATCAGTGCTGACATTGTGCCAAAAGTCTTCAAAAGGGAACGCCATGCAAGTTTTCTTTGAAACCTAAATTGATTTGCATTCATTTTTAACAGTCCAGTTTTGAGAGAAATCCAATTTCATAACTTGATTTTCTTCAAACAAGCATCTCCATTCTGTCTCGGTGTCTGTGGAAAGCTAGCTGTGTGTCAGTATGATGAAACATTTGTAAAAATCGCATGTTTAGTTTTACGGTTTTAAGACTTCTCTTCCCATAAAGGATGATGGAAAATTCACACATATATTAAATTAAGTGCTATTCCCCTCTATGCATTAACAAAGCAGTGGCTGTTGTTTAAACATCAACAGAATAAGGGAACTAGTCACCAAACACTGGTTCATATAGATTATTGCTCATTCACTGACTCAAATAAAACAAATATATATATATATATATATACACATAGATAGATATACTTGATGCACTAAGTGACATACTTTCCCCTCCTTGTTGTTGCTGTGTTTCTGAAAAGAAAATACAGTTACGTAAACATCACTGGAGTTGTGCAAATAAACATTAAGGAATGGAAACACTTGGGTGGGAGTGGGCTGAATGCGAGTGCGGCTGCGTTGAGTGTGAGAACGAAAACCACATTTTTGAGCTGCTTCTAATTTGGAGAGGTGAGAAGAGGTGGATGAGGACCGAAATTAAAAAGGATATTCAGTTCTGCTGCGAATCCAACAAACACTCACACTGAGAACATAAAGTGGGACTAAAGACATTTCGACAACAGGTGAATAGCGATCCGCTAAAGAAGAATCTTATATTTCCAAAAAAGAAAGCATGCCATTCAAACAATGAGTCTGATGAATTTCAAGGGTTTAATCATTTTCTGGCTCTGAGAACAAAACGCTTTCTAATTGTATATATATATATTAGCTTGTAAGAAGGTCACTTCCACCTTCCTCTCTTGTAAATAAACGGGGTTCATATTTGTCATTTCTTGGTTTCAGTGGTGTGTAATGGGTAAATTAAAGGTGTGGTCTCCGTCCCAGAGACATACCAGGGTGCAACACATAAAGTGAAAATTATATGGATCTCGCTTTATTACTTACTTGCTAGTTCAAAAATCTCTGGCTCCTCCCTGGCCAGTTTCTCTCTGGCCACATCTGCGATCGGCCCAAAGATAACCACTGGCCTCAGGAATCCAGCTGTGATCCCACAACACCAAATTAACGGGGAGAAAACATTTCAGTTAAGACTTGTCAAGCAGTTCTTTCTGGAACTTACTGTTTTTTTTTATGACCCGCCGTGTTATATTTGAGTTTAATGAATGACACGATAATGTGCAGAAGCTTTAAATCCAACACCGCACTTACTGTGGGTTTGGAAACCTTACCTTCCCTCAGCACAACCCTCTCGTAGGCTGGGAACTTGGTCTGAACCGGCTGAGCCGACAGGTCCTCCCGGCTTTTCCGCAAATTCCTCTTGGAACTTCGCAACCCTCTGAATCTCCAGAAGTCCGCTCTGTCGCCCCCTGGAGTTTTAGGAAGGGTGTACTGCACACTAGAGAGCTGCTCCGCTCTGAAAAAGAAACGCATTAGGTTATGATGCAGTCAAAAATGGGATAAAAAGAACACAGCCTTAGAATGCCTTGGTAAAATAAAGGCATGTCAGACTAAATATTATGTGCAAATTTTAAATGGCTAGTTCATAAAGTTTTTGCCACAGTGAACAAGCTCATAAATTAAGATTAAACTACAGAAACAATAAGCCTTACAGACAGAGTTGCCTTTCATTGCTAATTTAAATACAAATAAATAAGTTCACAGAGTATTTTTTCTTTAAATTATTTGATTAAATTAGTGCAAGTAGATCAATAACTATTACCAAGAGGTAAACCGATCAACAGCGTCAAAATAATCACAGTGAACTTTTGAAACATGTTTACATAAAAAGTCTTAATTTTGTCATTTTAATAGTTTAAGATGAAATACTATGTAGTTTAGTAGATTGGATGTCAGTGATAAAAAAAAAAAATAATTCAGCCACAATAAAATCCCTGAGATGTCACACAGATAAACAAACAAAATGTGCAAATAAAAAAAACAAAAAAACTTACAGCATAGCCTATTTTGTCACTGTTTACCTTGTTGTTTAAACTGGGATTAAAAATGTATTTTAAAGTTTCTTTGCTCTTTCTTAAATCGCTTTATTCATTTTCAACTCTTATCTGCTTGTTCTATTGTTTTGGGTTTTTTTTTTTTTTTACTTGATTTGATCCACTTGGCTGTACATAATAACTTTGGTTCACGTGATTTAAGAATAAAATGACATTATTCATTTCTGTGTGCAGAAGCTGCAATATGCAGCTGGATGATTTTTCAGTGCAATATCAATTTCTCATATCCACATACTGAAGAAAAAGTGTTAGCTAAATTTCATACAATGAAGTCTCCCAATTTAGGAAGCTGTAACACAAATTCATTTAAACAAGATGAATTTGGATAGATGGGTCAGAAATGATCTCCACCTATTTTACTTTCCTGATAGTCTTAGATTTACAAGCATGTCCCTTTTCCTCCGTCCCTGCCTGTTGATTAAGTCGCAAAACAAGCTGCGCAGTTGTAACAGACTAATGAGACCCAACTTTTTTTTTTTTTTTTTTTTTTACCTGTTCTTGTTGGGAATGATGCCTCTTTCCACTTCCTGGTGATTCTTTCCAATGCGGATAGCGAGCCAGGAACCCAACTTGCCGTTGTAGAGCGTATCTACCACACGGAAAACCTCGCCCTTGTTAAAGCTCAGTCCGTACGGAGATTCCTTTTCATACTCGAAATGTGTCCGAATGTAGAAGGAGTCACCGACGTCCGACTCCACAATCTTCCTATACACTGAAAGGAGATGAGAAAATAACATTACCACTGCTGATCCCACATATATTTTTGGTTCTTTTTCGTGTGTTCGTCCTACTAAAACCGATAGTTTAAACGTACCATCTTTTTTCTTCTGTGCCAGAATGGTAACCATGTCTCCTCTTGGGAGATCCAGCAGAAACAGAACTGCCTCTTCTCGGATGATGTTGGCGAAGTCCACATTGTTGACCTATAAACATAGAAAAAGCTTGAATTTCTGCTGCTAGAAGAGCCATGTTTAAGGTGTTGGGACTTGAATGTGCTCTGCTGCCTTTTTATTTTTATTTTATTTTTTTTGCATTTTGTTATATGAAACGGTCCCATCAGGAGCGCAACAGAGAATTCCTCTAATAACCAAGCAGCCTTTCTGTCATGGCCTCCTACTGCTGCACTAAACACAATAAGCTCTGTTTATTGACTCTGCTTGAGGGGCAGCAGGGGAATCAGAAACACATGGACTGGGTCAGTGGACCTCAAAAAGACACTTTTATCCTTCCCAGAAACAGTAGGGCTTGACGTCTTTATCTCCTCTAGCACACGGCGACCAAAGGGAAACCACCTAAGGAGGGAAAACAATGTCCTGGAAGTCTCAGAGATGTGTTTGTACAGTCGGCGGAGCGCACAGAGGCACAAAATAAGGGCTGCAGCCTACAGTAGGAATCTTCTTCATAAAGATTTCGGAAATTGACGCTGTTAGTTAGTTAGGTTCAAAGCAGGTCTAAAGACACACGTCAGAGAACGAGTCCCGCAGTGGCATCAAGACAGCTGCCGTCATCCCATCAACAGAGTTAAACTAGTGTTCAGCTGAACAGTCCGTCAACTGTTCAGAGGTCAGAAGTGAAAGAACGACCTCTATTGTGTCCTCATTCTGGGAACAACGGGAGGTTTTGACAGGAGGCCGATCAAGGGAATGACTCATAAACTCACACATACATTGTTTCTTTATTCCCAAGATCTTTTTTGCAAAGACATAGTTCTACTGTGGCTGTGAACAACATAGTTGCGCCACTTGTTAAAATAAAACTCAGCGTGAAGCAATGTGTTGTCTGTTTCTTGGCACCAACACCAGATGCTCTTTCCATTGAAGCCATGTGGGTTCGGGGGAGAAAAAAGGGAGCGGCTACAACTTTGAAAAAACTCTGATATCATAGTTACTGAAACTTTAGTTTCAGACAAGATGTCTGCTTCTGAAAAAAAAAAATAGTCAAATGTTTACAGGTTATTTTGTGCAAAAATCCAGCTGTGCAACAACTTTGTTCTGTAACAAATGCAAGTTGTGCTTAAATGACCATAAATAGAAAACATGAGCTGAAGAGAAGGGAGTGTAGCATACCCTGAGAATCTGGTCCCCCTCCTCCAAGCCCTCCTTGGCAGCTGGACTATCCTCTAAAACTCCTGCCACAAATATTCCCACATCGTTCCCCCCTGCTAACCGCAGCCCAACACTCTCTCCCTTCTTGAATTTGACCAACTTCATACTTGGCCTGCAGAAGAAGAAAAAAAAAAAAAAAACAGGAGGGAGAAGAAGAGGAAGAAAAAAAAAGAAGAGAACAAAAAGGTCAGTAAATAAAAGGATTTCAAAACAACCCTTCTAAGAGATCCGGACCACTTTCAGAATAATATCACCGATGTGAACAGTCTGTGCGCTCGATTTGGCATGAACTTCATGCTGCTACTGCACAGATGTGCTCAGTGACTTGAGAAACAGCGGGATGGTTTAGTTTACCTGAGGATGCTTTCGTCGTGAGCGGCGCTGGGCACCGGTGCATCAGAGGGGCTGACAGGCAGGTCTACGTCTGGCTGACCAGGCTGTGCATAAACTGGCTTTGGTTCTGCAGCGAATGCAAACACAGGGAGGGGGTTAGTGCCCTGAAAACAGCTGCAGCATACCGGGCCAGGAGCATGAAATAATGATGGCGCAAAGGATAAGGACGCATGTTGGCATAAGTTGTAAACATTGGAGGGCTTAACTTATGATCTTCGAAAATAAAAAAAATTAATAAATAAATTAAACACTGAAATATATTTTATTTCAGGTATGAACAAAGTAAAAGTAAAAAAAAACAAAACACAGCCATTTGACAGCAAGCGGTTTCTTTACCAGGCAGCGGAGGTAACTGTTTGTCATTGCTGGAGCTGGCCTGGTCGCTGGCCTGAGACAACACGCCGTCATCAAAGATTTTGACCGGAGTGGACATG